>NW_018408919.1:599344-650881 GCF_002113885.1 Mizuhopecten yessoensis
ATATGGTTAGTGTATTATATATACCCCACATCTTGGGCAATAATTATGTATTTATACATTGTTGAAGGTTACAGTATGGTTAGTGTATTATAGATACCCCACCTCCTGGGTAAAAATTAATGTATTTTATACATTGTTGAAGGTTACAGTATGGTTTGTGTATTATAGATTCCCCAATTAATTGGGAGATAGTAATGTATTTTATACATCATGAAGGTTACCGTATGGTTAGTGTATTATAGATACCCTACCTCCTGGGTACATATTAATTCATTTTATACATTGTTGACGGTTACAGTATGGTTAGTGTATTATAGATACCCCACATCCTGGGTATATAGTAATGTATTTATACATTGTTGAAGGTTACAGTATGGTTAGTGTATTATAGATACCCCACATCCTGGGTATATAGTAATGTATCTATACATTGTTGAAGGTTACAGTATGGTTTGTGTATTATAGATACCCCTATTAATTGGGAGATTGTAATGTATTTTATACATTGTTGACGGTTACAGTATGGTTAGTGTATTATAGATACCCCACATCCTGGGTATATAGTAATGTATTTCTACATTGTTTAAGGTTACAGTATGGTTAGTGTATTATAGATACCCCACATCCTGGGTATATAGTAATGTATCTATACATTGTTGAAGGTTACAGTATGGTTTGTGTATTATAGATTCCCCAATTAATTGGGAGATAGTAATGTATTTTATACATCATGAAGGTTACCGTATGGTTAGTGTATTATAGATACCCTACCTCCTGGGTACATATGATACCCCAATTAATTGGGAGATAGTAATGTATTTTATACATCATGAAGGTTACCGTATGGCTAGTGTATTATAGATACCCTACCTCCTGGGTACATATTAATTCATTTTATACATTGCTGACGGTTACAGTATGGTTAGTGTATTATAGATATCCCACATCCTGGATACATATTAATGTATATTATACATTGTTGAAGGTTACAGTATGGTTTGTGTTTTATAGATACCCCAATTAATTGGGAGATAGTAACATATTTTATACATTGTTGAAGGTTACAGTATGGTTTGTGTATTATAGATACCCCACCTCCTGGGTATATATTTGAAAGTTAGAAAAAATGATTAAGATTTTGGAACTCGTCTTCATTGGAGATATAGGATAACTCTTTACCTTAATGTAGTATTATAGAGCAAAGGTTTCATGTTATGTAAGCATGGTTACCATATACACAATATGGGTCTGTGTTGGAAGATGTTATTACTTGGTACTCTACCTCTATAAATCCTCTTGGGAAGAAAATTACTCATTGCAATAATCTTTGTTCTTTTTAAGATTGTCACTGTCCTAGTTCTTCTGAGATTGTCATTGGCATTCAGTGAGATCGTGAACTTCATAGCACTTTATAAAATTTAGCTCTACAGGGACAATGTAATATAGTCTCGCGACAGTGGCTTTGTTGATTGCATGCACAAACACATGAATTTCCTAACATTTGGTATTCTTTCCTTGAGTCATGGAATGAACACCAAATGTTATATTCATCTGTTTGTGCTTGCTTTTGACATGGTCACTGTCATTTTGAAATGTACATATTGATAATATAGCCCTGCTTTGACCTCTGAGGGTTATGTAGTAGTCATAGTTAATATGCAGAAATGTCTTTCATTTTTATTGGGTTAGTAATGAAGTTAATCGGGGGGGGGGTTATACTGGAATCACCCTGTCTGTCTGTCTTCAGCAGTAATCAAGTAACTTGTACAGAAAAGTCGTCCTTAACCGACGTGTTGATTTCATTGAAACTTTGTATGAATGGTCGAGATCTTATGTAGTTGTTGTGCACTGGCATTTTAATATGGGACTTCTATCCTTTTTGATGGAGTTATGCTCCTTTGTGCGAAATACTTGTCCATGCAACTCCTCCTACACTTACGGGTGGATTTCTTTAGCCTTTGGCTTACAGTTCTAGTTGTATTGAACCTTTAATGTAATGCTGTAAATTTTTATGATGTTTGTGACCCCCCTGCAGGTTGGGGAACATGAAAAGAATACACCTGCTGTTTTGCCCACTGCATGAACGTAAGAGGCGACTAATGTGGGGATCCCTTAGCAGAATTGGGGATTTGCTTTTGTGTCCTCCTTTCGGGGACATAAAAGTGAACAAATAATTCTGTATCTACATTTTAACTTTTTATTTTTTTGTCATTTTATTTTGTTTTTTGTTTTTAATGAAATAGTGATTAACTCATTACTGGTGGGAGACTATATTGCTTTGCATTAGTTAGCCTTTAGCTTACAATTCTGGTTTATATTGGGGCGGGGGTATAAGTTAGCCTTTGGCTTACAGTATCTGACCTTCGAAGTTGGTCCAGGTAATTCAGCACTTCATAGAACTTTACAACATTAACCTACAGGCAAAATATACCCTTTTCTCCGAGTTAGAGGTGCCTTTCTATTGTATATTTGAAAGTTAGAAAAAAATATTAAGAATTTGGAACTCATCTTCATTGGAGATATACTGGATAACTCTTTACCTTAATGTAGTATTCTAGAGCAAAGGTTTCATGTTATGTAAGCATGGTTACCATATACACAACATGGGTCTTTGTTGGAAGATATCATTACTTGGTACTCTACCTCTATAAATCCGCTTGGGAAGAAAATTACTCATTGCAATAATCTTTGTTCTTTTTAAGATTGTCACTGTCCTAGTTCTTATTAGATTGTCACTGTCATTCAGTGAGATCGTGAACTTCATAGCACTTTATAAAATTTAGCTCTACAGGGACAATATAATATAGTCTCGCGACAGTGGCTTTGTTGATTGCATGCACAAACACATGAATTTCCTAACATTTGGTATTCTTTCCATGAGTCATGGAATGATCACCAAATGTTATATTCATCTGTTTGTGCTTGCTTTTGACATGGTCACTGTCATTTTGAAATGTATATATTGATAATATAGCCCTGCTTTTGACCTCTGGGGGGTATACAGTAGTCATAGTTAATATGCAGAATTGTCTTTCATTTTTTAGCTCACCTGCCGTGGCGTCCGTCCGTCAGTCGTCGGCATCAATATTATATTATATTATATATATGGCCAGAAGCAAACTGGAATGAAGGGCTACTAAGTTTGTTCAAATAAATGACCTTCATCTATTTTCAAGGTCACAGGGGTCAAATATGTTAAAAACTTTAAACAACTTCTTCTCAATAACCAATCTGCCCAGGGAGATGATATTTGGTCAGTAGCATGCTGAGATGAAGGGCTACAAAGTTTATTCAAATGAATGACCTTCACCCATATTCAAGGACACAGGGGTCAAATATGTTAACAACTTTAAACAACTTCTTCTCAATAACCAAACTGCCCAGGGAGATGATATTGGGCCAGTAGCATGCTAAGATGATGGGCTACAAAGTTTGTTTAAATGTATGACCTTGAATCATATTCAAGGTCACAAAGAGCAAATATGTTAAAAATATTTCAACAACTTGTTCTGAATAACCAGGATGTTGATATTTAGTTAGTAGCATATGCTGGGATCTAGGACTACTATGTTTGTTAAAGTGAATGACTGACTTATATTCAAGGTCACAGGGGTCAAATTTGTTTAAAATCTTTAAACAACCTCTTATGAATACCATGGGTCCCAGAATGTTTATACTTTGCAAGTTGCATCCTGAGATGAAAGTCTATACAATGTATGTGTTCAACATAATTACTTTGTTTGACTTTCAATCACAGGGGTGAAATGTTTAAGAAAATATTAACAGGGTCTTTTGAACAAATTTTAATCATAAATACTGATATTTTGCCTGTAGCTTTATTTTAGATCACTTTTAAGGTTACAAGTGTGCGTTTTATACCAGGTGAGCGATGCAGGCCCATTGGGCCTCTTGTTGGTTTACAAATGTTATATGTAGCACAGTGCATTGTCATTATGCCACTGTGACCTTTACCTTAAGGTCAAAAGTTCAAATAAGTGCAAAAATATCTAGGAAAATCTTGTCAGGGCTGTAGTGTAGATAAATCGAAGCCATTAAACTGTATCATGAAACATTCAAACAACTTCTGAATAACTGGGCGTGATGTACAGTGTGATCATATAACAAGTAGCATTCTGACCTGGAGTGTTTAAAGCTGTCAGAAATAAATGAAGTTGACCTTCTTTGCAAGGTCACAAGGATCAGATATGTTAAAAACCTTTTAAGAATGAGGAAAGAGTAACAATATATAGCCAATAGCATGCTGCTTTGCAGTATTGACTTTGATGAAAATATCTGGTTATATTTGCTTAAGTTTTCAGGTGTGCAATACATACAACATACTCCATAGTGGTCAAAAACGTGTGTGCAAAAAGTTCCTGAACCTCCTGTGATAAAGCATTAAAATACCACTGTTGTTTTGTAACGTTATTATATTTGACTTTGATGTTTACATTTACGACTGTCAATATCACTTCATATGAGAATGTCATTACTATAATTATTTGTCCGTATAATATAGTTCTTAGATGGTCCTATGTCTTCGTCCTTCTGCTGGGGTGACAGTCCTGTTGTTGTTTGTTGTTCTTGGATTGTCCTGTTGTTGCTGGTTCTCCTGTGATGGTCCTGGATTTGTCCTTGTGTTCCAGAGTCTGAGATGGTGTTGTTGCTTTGTGTCCTGGGCTGTCCTCCTATCCTTGGGAAGTACTGTTGTTGATAGTCCTTGATGATCCTGTTATCTTTCTGGTCATGGTAGGTCTTCCTTTGATGGTTCTGTTATTAGCCCACCATCATCAGATGGTGGGCTATTCAAATCGCCCTTCGTCTGTGGTCTGTCGTCCATCTGTCATTCCATCATTCCCTCCATCCTTAAACTGTTGTTGTTGGCACTAATCTCAGAAAGTTATGCATATTGAGTTTTAGGTCTGATTGGAAAACCAAGATGGCCTATTGGTGCCATCTTGAATTTATTGAGTAAAAGTTTGTTAGCACTATTTCTCAGAAATTACGAGATGGATTTTTCTCATATTCACATGAATGCTGTTCGCCTTGGTCCCTAGTTATACATATCAAATTTTGGGACAGATTTGAAAACCAAGATGGCTGATGGGCACCATCTTGAGTTTTTAGAGTTAGTTTGTTATTGCTATTTCTTACATATCACTGGAGGACTCATTCTCAAATTTGATATGCGAGTTCATCTTGATCTGTATTGTGCATATTTACTTTCGGGACTAATTTGATAAGCAAAATGGCCAACAGGTGGTCATCTTGGATTTTTACAGTGAATGTTTGTTATCGCTATTTCTCAGAAAAAAACTTCAGGGATCACTCTCAAATTTGATATTGAGGTTCCCGATGGTCCCTAGTTATGCATATCAAATTTTGGGATTGATTGGAAAACCAAGATAGCTGATAGGTACCATCTTGAATTTTTAGAGTTAAAAGTTTGTTATTTGCTATTTCTTACATATTAATGGAGGGATTATTCTCAAAATGGCCAACAGGCAGTCATTTTGAATTTTGACAAAGAATGTTTGTTATCGTTATTTTGGGATTGATTGGAAAACCAAGATAGAGTTATCGCTATTTCTTTTATATCGGTGAAGGAATTGTTTAAAATTTGATATGAGGGTTTACTCTTGAGACTGATCAGATAAACAAAATGGCCAACAAGTAAAGGTTTGTTATTGCTATTTCTCAGAAAGTACTGGATTGATCCTTCTCAAATTTGTAATGTAGGTTTCCTTTGGTCAAAAATTTGGATAAACAAAATGGTCAACGGTAGCCATCTTCTCGATTTTAACAGTTTAAGTTTGTTATTACTAATTCTCAGAAAGTACTTGAGGTATCTTTCACAAATTTGATATGTAGGTTCCCCTTGGTTTTTTTGTGCATGTTTTATTTTGATAGTGATCATAAAATCAAGATGGCCGCAGAAAGATCAAACTGATATAGAACTGATGAAGATGGTTCAATGGTTGGCGCCAAGATCCCTCTCTGGGATCCCTAATGTCCTTTATTAGCCTGGTTGGTCCTTCTCGTGTGGTCCTTTTGTTCTGGTAGACCTGGATAGTCCTATTGTCCTGTATGGTCCTGTTATAGTAAATGTTATGTTGAAATCTCTTATTCTAATTATATTTTAGACATTATAATTTTAGTTAATTGATCAAACAATAATCTAAGTTATAGCTATAAAAGTAAAAACATTGTATAATACCTGTCTGTGGTGGAAAATTTGGTTTGTTTGTTTGTGTTTTATGTCTTATAAACAGCTTTAGTCCTTAAGAATGAGCAAGGATTTGGTGGTGAAGGATAGCAGGAGTTCCCGGAGAAAAAGCTTCAACCTGTGGCCAGTACCTGCCGACTGCTTCAAGTAGGCTTCAAACCTGCAACCCAGTGGTGGAGGGCTAGTGATCATAGACAGTCGGACACCTGAACTACTCGGACAACTGTAATACCTGTCTGGGATGGTAAAATACCTGTTTAACACTTATCTGTGATTGTAAACACATGTGTAATACAATGCAGTCTATGATAGTAAATACATATGTAATACCAATCTATAATAGTAAATAAATGAGAAATACCAGTCTGTGATAGTAAATACATATGTAACACCAGTCTGTGATAGTAAATACATGTCAGTGATGGTAAATACATATGTAATACCAGTCTGTGATACTAAATACATATGTAATACCAGTCTGTGATAGTAAATACATATGTAATACCAATCTATAATAGTAAATAAATGAGTAATACCAGTCTGTGATAGTAAATACTACCAGTCTATAATAGTAAATACATATGTAATACCAGTTTGTGATAGTAAATACATGTGTAATACATGTCTGTGAATGGAAATTTGGTTTGTTTGTTTGTGTTTTATGTCTTATAAACAGCCATAGACCTTTAAGAATGAGCAAGGATTTGGTGGTGAAGGAAAGCCGGAGTTCCCAGAGAAAAAGCTTCAACCTGTGGCCAGTACCTGTCGACTGCTGCAAGAATTAAGGCCTCGAACCTGCAACCCATTGGTGGAGGGCTAGTGATCATAGACAGTCGGACACCTGAACTACTCGGACAATGCGGCCCTGTGATATTACATATATGTGTCATACCTGTTGATGGTAAAATACCTGTTTAACAATTATCTGTTATTGTAAACAAATGTGTAATACCATGCAGTCTATAATAGTTAACAGATGTGTAATACCTGGCTGTGATAGTAAATACAACGTTTAATACTTGGCTGCAATAGTAAATACAAAATACATGTGTATACATGTGTAATACCTGGCTGCAATAGCTAGTAAATACATGTATAATACCTGGTGTGTATAATACCTGGCTGTGATACTACTAGTAATGTTTGTTTAAATTTAGAGAATATGATAACTGTATAATAGTTTTATCATCAGATTGCCATTTTGTGTTTTGGGACTCCCCCTTTGTAATCCTAGACTTACATATTTCCATTTGACTCTTACTATATGTAAATTGTATAAATGTGCATTTTTACACTTAAAGGTAAATACGTTAGATTTAATGTGACTTTGTTTTTTTATTGTGTTTTGCAGGCTTGTAAACCGACACAGAAGATGTCCCCAATGTGATGTCTGAAGTCATGAAGCCTTGATCATTCATCGATCTTCACTTTTTGGTAGTTTCTGTTACTGGTTTTCCGATTTTAATTGTAGTTATAATCACTGTTAAATTAAAATTAAAATAACCAGAAACGATGTTTATTTTCTGTTCATTATGTTTTTAAGTGCTTTGTCATATGTAGTGCCTATACTGTAAACATAATTATTTTACCATTCAAATTTTAGCACATACCATTTTATCAAATCAATGCATTGATGAATTGGCGCTCTTAATAAACAATTTATCAAATAGATAAAAAATTAAGAGTGAATTTGATTGGCATGAGCATAGTTAAGGCAAAGACACTCAACTAAAATTTCCACTAAAATAATATGTTTACAGTAATCGGATGACCTACATTTAGACTTGTGTATATGGCTGTTCCTTTTTGAAAGTACTACTTCATCCCTGAAATTTCAAAATGAACTATTTCATCTTTTGAATTGAAACACGAACGTATAGCAGCCTCCCAAAACACATGTGTACACTACACGCATGGATCTTGCACACAGGGGAGGCCGTCCTTAAATGGCCATAGCTGTTGATAGGAAGTTAAACAATGCTTTACCAAAACATTGAATTCGAAGGGTTCTAATGTTTCTTCAGGGCTGTATGAGTTAAGGATCCCCATACCACTGACAAAACAATGCATCGTAACCTATTTAGATGACTAGAGCTTTGATAAATGTTCTCTGAAATTAAAACCATACCTTGTGGTTCTTAAAAAAACAAATTATATATATATAATTAAGATGAAATAAGTAAACAAAACCAACAACAGTGTTCTTAAGTGTAGAAAAAATAAGCAGGGATGATAGGCTGGGTAAGATCGAGATGATAAGCTGGGTTTAAACCGGGTTTATGGGCGGGGTTAGACGGGGATGATAGGCGTGGCTAGACTGGGATGATAGGCGGGGTTAGGCGGGGTTAGACCAGGATGGTAGGCGGGGTTAGACCAGGATGGTAGGCGTGGCTAGACTGGGATGATAGTCAGGGTTAGACCGGAATGATAGGCGGAGTTAGACCGGGATGGTAGGCGGGGTTAGGTGGGGTTAGACCAGGATGGTAGACGGGGTTAGACCAGGATGGTAGGCGTGGCTAGACTGGGATGATAGTCAGAGTTAGACCGGAATGATAGGCGGAGTTAGACCGGGATGGTAGGCGGGGTTAGACGGGAATGATAGGCGGGGTTAGACCAGGATGGTAGGCGTGGCTAGACCAGGATGGTAGGCGGGATTAGACCAGGATGGTAGGCGTGGCTAGACTGGGATGATAGTCAGGGTTAGACCGGAATGATAGGCGGAGTTAGACCGGGATGATAAGCAGACTTAGACCGGGATGATAAGCAGAGTTAGACCGGGATGATAAGCGGGGTTAGACTGGGATGATAGGCGGGGCTAGACTGGGATGATAGGTGGGGTTAGACCGGGATGATAAACTTGGTTAGACCGGGATGAAAACCCAGGACTTCTGATCATTATACTACGTTATCACTAACAGATTGCGCTACCAGTGGAACAGAAGTCTCCTGGCCTGACTGTGCTACAGTTGTATCCTAAACAAAGCGATGGGCAGGTTACTTTATATACAAGTATAACAAAAATACAGTGCAGTGAGACAGGAATCCTTAAAGTACCTTGAAGTTGAAATCACTTTAGTACCATTGACAATATATTGATTTATGAATTGTTTGTTGAATTTAAAAGTGTATTCTACAGCCTTCTTCCGTATAAAACACACAGGGCGATGCAGTATAGAGAAATCAGTTGATTTACCTTTACACACCAAATCACATGACTTTTGTTCGTGAAATTTGTATCTCGGAAACAACATATTGGAACCTATATCCAAAGCAAAGCCTATCAATGTTACTATCCAGAAATTGTAGACCTTGCCAATTACCAGGTAATGATAGAGAAAACAAATTTAGGTAGCTTTATATCTTCTATATATTGGACAGCATACACACAAGTCAGAAAAAAATACAGCTCTGAAGTGGAAAAAACGTCATAATAATTGCTTGTCAGTTAGTGGAGCATACACCTTATAGATAAATATAGGTATAAAATCCAATTCAACAAGTACTAATTGTAATGGAGGATCAGTACAGAAGTCCACTTCGTTTTGGGGACTTAACGCTACATTTAAAATATAATATAGCAGTGAAATATATATACTATTCAGATTCCATCACATCATGGATCCTTTACACTTGTATGAATAGACTTAACTGAAAATAACAAGAGGCTCAATGGGACTGTGTTGCTTGATCACCTTTTAATGCTGATGTTCAAAGTGGGTCAAATATATTTGAATAATTTTATAGCAAGAATGCTGTCACTACATATAAATATATTAAATCTACACTTATACAATGTTTAGTTAGAAGATGTTTGCTTATATGACTCCCGTGAACTTCAGGGTCGATCACTGACATTTAAGGATCCCAGGAGTGTACCACTGCCAAAAACTAACTTATAGTATTGGAATCTGTTTTTGCCAACAGGACTGACTTGGATCATTTCCGAAACGAAAACCATACCTTGTAGGACATTTATGTGAGATAATAAAGACACTGTTCATTAACAAAATATGACATATATACAACATTGTACTGTGTGTGAAGAAAAAAACTATGTGGCCAGACCGAGATTCAAACCCTGAACTTCAGACTGTTAAACTATTGCTCTAACCTGGTCGATGGAGTGTCCTGGCACTGTTCTACAGTTATATCCAAACAGAAGTTAAGGGGAGGTTACTGCATATAGGAAAAATCACAGTGCAGTTGGACAGGGAATCCTTAATTTAACAAACTTGATAATGTGTATCCCAGAAATATGTCGCAATTCTCAGAAACCATATGTCAGATTTGTATGAAACTTTGTGGTGTGCTTCAGAATCTACTCAAGATGGGGCTCCTCTCTAGGAGATGTTAATCAACATTTCATAAAATTGTGCTAATAATAGATGGCGAGAATCAGCATTTATACTCAAGAAGAGGCTGACTTATCCAGGTGCCAAGGGGTAGAGCCATATGTGGTCACGGATCGCAGACTTCTCTGAAACTTACTGGTGGATTTTTTTTCAACAATTCATATCAAGGGCCTTAGCTAATGAGCTACACAATGAAGTAATAGTTTATCATGTACTGTAAAGTTACTTGTGGTGTAAGGGACATAACTCTTCACATATGTTATGAAATCTGTAGGATTTACCTCCCTTACACCACAAGTAGTGACAATATTATACGTGCCTCCATCATGCATCTTGTACTGAATGAGCCTACATCATGCATTAGCTGCTGTGTTGGTCATTGTTTGTATGGTCCAGCGACTACCTCAGTTCCTTCAACAAAGTTAAGTTTTTGCGTTTAGTTGTTTGAGAGTAAGCCCAACTGAACTTGGATTATAAATCATTCGTTGGTATTACTTAGATAACTCACACCTTAACGTTTTATTTAATTTAACGGATTAGCACTTACAACGGTGCATTCACAAATTTTGCAATATATACATAAACTACAATTAGTGTTATCATAAGCGCATTAAAAACGAAAAATTGCGCTAAACCATATTGAACCTTTGTTGAAAAGGTACAAAGTTCTTGTTCAACTTGTACGTACGACTTTTTTGTTATATAGTTTATATGACTTCTTGTTATCTCGTTCGTACGACTCTTTAAAACTTATTCGCACAACTTGTTTTCTCGTTTGTGCATATTTACACATATGACTTAACTCGTTCGTACAACTTTTCACTTTTATTTGTCTCCTTAAAATTTGGCACGATTAGGCTACTTAGGATACTTAACATTGTACCAAAAATTATGTCCCAAGGTTTTCATGAAATCATCTTCAAATTATTGCATAACTATTATCTGAAAGTTTCCGCGTATTATGCGTGTTAATCATGGATCCCTGTCCCAGCCATCTTCCCTTGAATAGATTTCATTTTAATAACGTTTCGACTACAGAGTTGTGTCCCTTGCGTTGAAAATCTTCAATCGTGAAAGTGTTGGCATAAAAAGCTGTCGTAACGCTGTTAACAACGTCGTGGCAGTGATGGCCGACATGCAAGCCTGACGTAAAATCGTCTGTTTTAAATGTAAACTAAACGCATTAACTGACAATAACAACAACGATGTCCAGTATTAACTGCTAGACCACGACTATGCTACGAAACTAAGTGACACTCGTTCAATCATTGAAGAGACGCTGACTACTGAGGCCCCTACTACTGACAATTTGACTGATGAGCCGACACCGACGTCCGATGAGGACCCCTCCAGTACTAGTGATCACGAATACGCCAATAACTTTTTAACCTGGTCGCAGGGTAGACGAGTGGTTGAACTCGCGGTGTTATCTGAATACCTGGACCAGAAAGGTTGTAAGGAATGCGATACTTACCCTAAGTTGTTCCTTGCAGTAAACCAGTTATTACAAAGGTTTCCTGGAATCATCACATGATAATATTACAAAGCTACAGGATGAATTCTATGATTATCAGCTATCACCACTGGAACAACTTACAGATAAGTTTGAAAACCCAGAAACAAACATTGATGAATTTTGGTGTGACATGGGGAAGCAATGTCCATAAGATATGGACATTTGAGTAAACTTGCAAAAACATTACTTGTCCTCCCCGACTCTAATGCTGACAGTGAAAGGACTTTCTCCATGATAAGAAAAATTCAGACATACCAGGAGTGATCTGGATATTTCAACCATATGTGCTCTGCTTTCATGTAAACTAAACCAGGACACTGTCTGTTATGAATATGAGCCTTCAGACAAAATCAGCAACCATGAATTATAATAAAAATCACATTTAAAGTTGTAAAATTGTTGTTTAATTCCTATTGGTTTCCATATACAATATCAAAAGAGGGCGAAAATGACGCTACATGTTATGACCCTGATTTGAAAACCCCAAAGAGGGTCATCACCCTGATTTGTATGCCGATCGAGAGGCTGACAGGTATGCGGTTGTGCAATAAGACATTTTGGCCTGGGAAGTATTTTATACATAAAAGTAAGTGAAGTACGTACGTACGTATCACACGACATCACAATAATAATCACATTATTTTTACAATGTGATATTTTTATACCACAATATCGTATGTTGTTATTTGTACATAATGTAAATGATTATTATTGTTGTATAGTGTGATATTTATTAAACCACAATATATGTTGTTATCTGTACATAATGTGAAAGTTTATTATTGTTTTGTTCAGAATGTAAAAGGTTATTATTGTTGCAAACAGTGTGAATTTTTTAAATCACAACACTATGTTATTTGTACATTATGTAGAAATTTATTATTGTTGTGTGAAGTATGTGAAACTTACTTATTGTTGTTCATTGTGACATTTTTGCTATGACACAGTAAAGTACATTGTTTGTTATAATGGTACAAATGTAAGAGTTGTCTCTCTTTTTTGTTATTTTTTTTGTATCTATATTTTTTTGTTAAATAAGTAAGTCTGCAAGATATTTATTTTTTGTCACCTGTATTTTCTTTTCGTTGTCCTTAACGTGTTGCATTGGTACTCATAATTTTATTGATTCATGTTATGGGCATTTTTGTTTGTTTTACTATTATTGTTAGAAAATTACTCAGTTTTTTAGTGTTTTGTTCATCAATATTGACATTGTTATTATTTTTTGTGATATATTTCTAATAAACCATTGTTGCATCAAATAAAATGTATTTTGTTTCATTTTGTTCAATTGAAAAAAAAAATGAAGAAAAAAACCGAAATTTGATAATATCCCAAAAAGTCTGAAGAAACTACCGCAAGGTATGGGTTATTGTTCAGAAATGATTTGGTTATGCAATAGCAATGCCGTAGAAAGAAAAACAATGCCTCATTACATTTTTAGGAGGAGGGAAGGGGATCCTTAAGCAAAGTCAGTGCTTGTCTCATTGAAAGGTTTGCGTGAAGGTTTTAACACAGGAACCTGAGATTTGTTACAGATATATTTGGACCTAAATTAAGGTCCAAATTTCGACATGCTCTGACCTCAACCTCATTAATATTAAAAAAGAAGCATGATGACTGTGAAAAACTTTGAAACTCTGAAATGGCGTATGATCATTGGGGGTGTCATTTTTACCGAAAGTCAATCTAAACCCCTTATACATGTAAAATTACTCTGAACATGTACACCTTAGTGTAGGTCCAAATATAGCTATAACAAATTATCAGGTCCCTGTGGGTTTTAAGGTAAAGGGTACCACTGCATCATGAACTTTATTCTCCCATTTACTGGCTTAGAGTAACTACCCCTGTCAAGTTATTCTTAATGGTTTTTTAGGTCCATAAATTCGACAACTGTTTCCATAGTTTGAATTCATAATGTTTGGATTTTAGCACTACTAAACTGTAGGAATTGACACACAATGGTCATCCCTGAATAGTGTTCCTCATCTGGATTATACTGCTCTCAACCTAACATATACTGTTTCCACCTCCTATACACTATTCCCTAACCTACATACACTGTTCCCCACCCTACCTACACTGATCCTCATCCTACATACACTGTTCCAAACCCTACATACACTGTTCCCCATCCTACATACACTGTTCCCCACCCTACATACACTGTTCCCCACCCTACTTATACTGATCCTCATCCTACATACACTGTTCCCCACCCTACATATACTGTTCCCCATCCTACATACACTGTTCCCCGTCCTACATACACTGTTCCCCACCCTACATACACTGTTCCCCACCCTACATACACTGTTCCCCATCCTACCTACACTGTTCCCCACCCTACATACACTGTTCCTCACCCTACATATACTGTTCCCAACTCTACATACACTGTTCCCTATCCTGCATACACTATTCCACATCCTACATACACTGTTCCCCACCTCATATACACTATTCCCTAACCTACATGCACTGTTCCCCACCCTACATTCACTGTTCCCCATCCTACTTACACTGATCCTCATCCTACATACACTGTTCCCCACCCTACTTACACTGATCCTCATCCTACATACACTGTTCCCCACCCTACATACACTGTTCCCCATCCTACTTACACTGTTCCCCACCCTACATACACTGTTCCCCATCCTACATACACTATTCCCTAACCTGCATGCACTGTTCCACTACATACACTGTTCCCCATCCTACATACACTGTTCCCCACCCTACATACACTGTTCTCCCACCCTACATACACTGTTCCACACCCTACTTACACTGATCCTCATCTTACATACACTGTTCCCCACCCTACATACACTGTTCCCTACCCTACTTACACTGTTCCCCATCCTACATACAATGATTCTCATCCTACATACACTGTTCTCCCCATCCAACATATGCTGTTCCCAACCCTTAATACACTGTTCTCCATCCTGCATACACTGATCCCCACCGTACATACACTGTTCCCCACCTCGCATACACTGTTCCCCATCCTACATACACTATTCCCCACTCTACATACACTGTTCCCCACCCTACATACTCTGTTACCTACCTCGTATACACTATTCCCTATCCTGCATACACTGTTCCCCTCACTATATACACTGTTCCCCATCCTACATACACTGTTCTCCCAATCCTATATACACTGTTCCCCATCCTACATCCACTGTTCTCCACCCTACATACACTGTTCCCCACCTCGTATACGCTATTCCCTATCCTACATACACTGTCCCCACACTATATACACTGTTCCCCACCTATCATACACTGTTCCCCATCCTACATACACTGTCTTCCCAATCATACATACACTGTTCCCCACCCTACATACTGTTCCCCACCCTACATACACTGTTACCCACCCTACATACACTGTTACTCACCTCGTATACACTATTCCCTATCCTGCATACACTGTTTCCCTCACTATATACATTATTCCCAATCCTACATATACTGTTCTCCACCCTACATACACTGTTCCCCACCTTGTATACGCTATTCCCTATCCTACATACACTGTCCCCACACTATATACACTGTTCCCCACCTATCATACACTGTTCCCCATCCTCCATACACTGTCCTCCCAATCCTATATACACTGTTCCCCACCCTACATACTGTTCCCCCCCCTACATACACTGTTCACCATCCTACAGACACTGTTCCCCACTCTACATACACTGTTCCCCACCCTACATACACTGTTCCCAACCCTAAATACACTGTTCCCAATCCTACATACACTGTTCCCCACCCTACATACACTGTTCCCAACCCTACATACACTGTTCCCCACCCTATATACACTGTTCCCCACCCTACATACACTGTTCCCCACCCTACATACACTGTTCCCCACCCTACATACACTGTTCCCCACCCTACATACACTGTTCCCCACCCTACATACACTGTTCCCCACCCTACATACACTGTTCCCCACCCTACATACACTGTTCCCCACCCTACATACACTGTTCCCCACCCTACATACACTGTTCCCCACCCTACATACACTGTTCCCCACCCTACATACACTGTTCCCCACCCTACATACACTGTTCCCCACCCTACATACACTGTTCCCCACCCTACATACACTGTTCCCCACCCTACATACACTGTTCCCCACCCTACATACACTGTTCCCCACCCTACATACACTGTTCCCCACCCTACATACACTGTTCCCCACCCTACATACACTGTTCCCCACCCTACATACACTGTTCCCCACCCTACATACACTGTTCCCCACCCTACATACACTGTTCCCCACCCTACATACACTGTTCCCCACCCTACATACACTGTTCCCCATCCTACATACACTGTTCCCCACTCTACATATACTGTTCCCCACCCTACATACACTGTTCCCCACCCTACATACACTGTTCCCCATCCTACATACACTGTTCCCCACCCTACATACACTGTTCCCCATCCTACATACACTGTTCCCCACCCTACATACACTGTTCCCCATCCTACATACACTGTTCCCCACCCTACATACACTGTTCCCCATCCTACATACACTGTTCCCCACCCTACATACACTGTTCCCCATCCTACATACACTGTTCCCCACCCTACATACACTGTTCCCCATCCTACATACACTGTTCCCCACCCTACATACACTGTTCCCCATCCTACATACACTGTTCCCCACCCTACATACACTGTTCCCCATCCTACATACACTGTTCCCCACCCTACATACACTGTTCCCCATCCTACATACACTGTTCCCCACCCTACATACACTGTTCCCCATCCTACATACACTGTTCCCCACCCTACATACACTGTTCCCCACCCTACATACACTGTTCCCCACCCTACATACACTGTTCCCCACCCTACATACACTGTTCCCCACCCTACATACACTGTTCCCCACCCTACATACACTGTTCCCCACCCTACATACACTGTTCCCCACCCTACATACACTGTTCCCCACCCTACATACACTGTTCCCCACCCTACATACACTGTTCCCCACCCTACATACACTGTTCCCCACCCTACATACACTGTTCCCCACCCTACATACACTGTTCCCCACCCTACATACACTGTTCCCCACCCTACATACACTGTTCCCCACCCTACATACACTGTTCCCCACCCTACATACACTGTTCCCCACCCTACATACACTGTTCCCCACCCTACATACACTGTTCCCCACCCTACATACACTGTTCCCCACCCTACATACACTGTTCCCCACCCTACATACACTGTTCCCCACCCTACATACACTGTTCCCCACCCTACATACACTGTTCCCCACCCTACATACACTGTTCCCCACCCTACATACACTGTTCCCCACCCTACATACACTGTTCCCCACCCTACATACACTGTTCCCCACCCTACATACACTGTTCCCCACCCTACATACACTGTTCCCCACCCTACATACACTGTTCCCCACCCTACATACACTGTTCCCCACCCTACATACACTGTTCCCCACCCTACATACACTGTTCCCCACCCTACATACACTGTTCCCCACCCTACATACACTGTTCCCCACCCTACATACACTGTTCCCCACCCTACATACACTGTTCCCCACCCTACATACACTGTTCCCCACCCTACATACACTGTTCCCCACCCTACATACACTGTTCCCCACCCTACATACACTGTTCCCCACCCTACATACACTGTTCCCCACCCTACATACACTGTTCCCAACCCTACATACACTGTTCCCCACCCTACATACACTGTTCCCCATCCTACATACACTGTTCCCCACCCTACATACACTGTTCCCCACCCTACATACACTGTTCCCCACCCTACATACACTGTTCCCCACCCTACATACACTGTTCCCCACCCTACATACACTGTTCCCCACCCTACATACACTGTTCCCCACCCTACATACACTGTTCCCCACCCTACATACACTGTTCCCCACCCTACATACACTGTTCCCCACCCTACATACACTGTTCCCCACCCTACATACACTGTTCCCCACCCTACATACACTGTTCCCCACCCTACATACACTGTTCCCCACCCTACATACACTGTTCCCCACCCTACATACACTGTTCCCCACCCTACATACACTGTTCCCCACCCTACATACACTGTTCCCCACCCTACATACACTGTTCCCCACCCTACATACACTGTTCCCCACCCTACATACACTGTTCCCCACCCTACATACACTGTTCCCCACCCTACATACACTGTTCCCCACCCTACATACACTGTTCCCCATCCTACATACACTGTTCCCCACTCTACATACACTGTTCCCCACTCTACATACACTGTTCCCCACCCTACATACACTGTTCCCCACCCTACATACACTGTTCCCCACCCTACATACACTGTTCCCCACCCTACATACACTGTTCCCCACCCTACATACACTGTTCCCCACCCTACATACACTGTTCCCCACCCTACATACACTGTTCCCCACCCTACATACACTGTTCCCCACCCTACATACACTGTTCCCCACCCTACATACACTGTTCCCCACCCTACATACACTGTTCCCCACCCTACATACACTGTTCCCCACCCTACATACACTGTTCCCCACCCTACATACACTGTTCCCCACCCTACATACACTGTTCCCCACCCTACATACACTGTTCCCCACCCTACATACACTGTTCCCCACCCTACATACACTGTTCCCCACCCTACATACACTGTTACCCACCTCGTATACACTATTCCCTATCCTGCATACACTGTTCCCCTCACTATATACACTATTCCCCATCCTACATACACTGTTCTCCACCCTACATACACTGTTCCCCACCTTGTATACGCTATTCCCTATCCTACATACACTGTCCCCACACTATATACACTGTTCCTCATCCTACATACACTGTCCTCCCAATCCTATATACACTGTTCCCCACCCTACATACTGTTCCCCACCCTACATACACTGTTCCCCACCCTACACACACTGTTCACCATCCTACAGACACTGTTCCCCACTCTACATACACTTTCCCCCCCCCCCCTACATACACTGTTCCCACCCTACATACACTGTTCCCAACCCTACATACACTTTTCCCAACCCTACAAACACTGTTCCCCACCCTACATACACTGTTCACCATCCTACAGAAACTGTTCCCCACTCTACATACACTATTCCCCACCCTACATACACTGTTCCCCACCCTACATACACTGTTCCCCACCCTACATACACTGTTCCCCACCCTACATACACTGTTCCCCACCCTACATACACTGTTCCCCACCCTACATACACTGTTACCCACCTCGTATACACTATTCCCTATCCTGCATACACTGTTCCCCTCACTATATACACTATTCCCCATCCTACATACACTGTTCTCCCAATCCTATATGCACTGTTCCCCATCCTACATACACTGTTCTCCACCCTACATACACTGTTCCCCACCTTGTATACGCTATTCCCTATCCTACATACACTGTCCCCACAACCAATTTTTTATAAACGGTGAATGTGCCCCCCTGGGGGCAGAGGGTTGGGGCCAAACAGAGGTAATTAAGGGATTTTATCCATATTTAGTTTGGAGCATCCTTGGGCCAAGGGGACTCAATTTTGTATAAATGGTGGGTGTGACCCCCCTGGAGGCAGAGGGACAGGGTCAAATAGGGGAAATAGAGGTAAAACCTTTAAAATCCTTCTTCTACCGTCAGGATTAAACGATTTTATCCTAATTTAGTCTGGAGCATCCTTTGGCCATGGGACTCAATTTTGTATGAACAGTGGCCGTGACCCCCCTGGGGGCAGAGGGGCAAGGCCTAATAGGGGAAACATAGCAAATTCATCAAAATCCTCCTTTCCTATGGGAATGACAGGATTTTGTCCAATTGCGTATAAATATAACCCCCGACTAACTATGTAGTACATGTACAGCAACATCTGGCTATTTCAACTTCAATTTTGCTAACACTTTCAGGTAAGTGATACAGGCCCTCTGGGTCTCTTGTTCTTACCCCAGATGTTACAGTGTCAACACATATAATTTATCTATTTTTAAACTATGACTAAGATATATTTGAAATTGAATGAATATTGCTAATTAGGATAGGGTTTCACCACCTGATTAAAAACAGCATATAAAACAAACCAATGCAAGTCAGTGTTTTAATTATACCCCCGCCATAAAATGGGGGGGGGGGAGGCATATAGTGTTGCCCATGTCCGCCCATGTCCCATCCCATCCCGTCCATCTATGAGCAGGGGCATTTATGTCTTACACACATTTTTCTAGTTTTTGTTCATGTTCAACAGAACAGTACCATTTTTAACAAATTCTTTAATAAATTAAATACTTTATTATAGTATTGTGATAAAACATTTTTGATATTGACATAGTAAACAATATTTTTTGATATTATACCAATAGGTGCAAAAATAAATTAGTCATTATAATATTGAGAATTAGTTTAATACTACTAATCTTGATGACGTTATAATATCTGTGACGTCATAATGTTCTATTGTTAACCATTGTTTATCTGACCTTGGCTTAAGCTCATTGTCCATTACATCACAATATAAATCTGAACCCCTAAAAAAGTACTTTAGGTGTCTAAACCGTTGTAAAATGGTCCTGATGAAGCCTCAACTAAAGTGGCCAAACTAGTCGGCCAAATAAACTTTAATACCCACTTATTGGTGACACTTGAGTATGTTGTAATGATATCTATTTTTTTTTATATAGTTTCATATTTGATGTTGTGACACATGTGTTACACTAACAAAACACACAGAGGCTTGGAGACTGCATTTTGTTGGACGGTAGACCCAAACACTTGGGGTGAGCCCACTTATCACACTGCCCACACTGGCTGATCCGTTGAGATTTGTCCGTGTTTGTACAAAAAGGCAAATCACAGGATGTTTTCTTTGCATCAGATGGGCTCTGTAGTAGCTTCTTAAGGGCATACTTTCGGAATCCAACGTGACATTGCCTCATTATCAAGGGTGTTGTTGCTTCCACAATTGCCTCTGCATTCTGTAAGATCAAAATGTTAACAAAAATTATGAACAAAACATGAATATTCATAAAGAAATAAAAAATAATTAAAAAAATCTATTGATCACATGTAATTCAGTATATAAACAAGAGGCCCAGAGGGCCTGTATCGCTCACATGGAAATGTAAGTAAAATTGAAGTTGGAATAGCTAGATGTTGCTGGTAGTGTACATGTATTACATGGTTAGTCAGGGTTTATTAATATTTATGCAATTGGACAAAATCCTGTCATTCCTACAGGAAAAGATGGATTTTGAAGAATTTGTTGTGTTTCAGCTATTGGGCCCCGCCCCTCTGCCCCAAGGGGGGTCAGACCCACCTTTGATACAAATCAGGTCCCAATGATAATGAGACCAAATATGGACAAAATTCTGTTACTCCTAAAGAAGAAGAATTTTCAAGAATTTGCTAAATTACCTCTATTGGGCCCCCACCTCTCAGGCCCCAGGGGGGTCAGACACACCATTTACACAAAATTGATTTCCCTTCCGCATTGGATGCTACTGTTCAAATTTGGTCAAAATACCTTTATCATAACGGAAGAAAAAAGGATATTAAAGCTGTTCCTCTATATCCCTTATTTGGCCCTGCCTCTCTGCCCCCAGTGGGGTCAGACACACCGTTTATACAAAATCGGTTCCCCTTCACCCAAGGATACTTCATACCAAATTTGGACAAAATCCTGTCATTCCTACAGAAGGACAAGGATTTTGGAGAATTTGCTATGTTTCCCCTATTGGGCCCCACCCCTCTGCCCCCCGGGGGGGGGGGGGGGGGGGGGTCACACCAAGACCAAGATGCAAGGATGCTCCAGACTAATTTAGGATAACATACTTTAATCTCTATGGTAGAAGAAGGATTTTAAAGCTTTCACCTCTATTTCTCCTATTCGGCCCCGCCCCTCTGCCCCCATGGGGGCCACACCCTCAGTTTATACAAAATTGTGTCCTCTTTGCCCAAGTATGCTCCAGACTGAATAAGAATAAAATCCTTTAATCCCTACGATAGAAGAAGGATTTTAAAGGTTTAACTTCTATTTCCCCTATTTTGCCCCACCCCTCTGCCCCCAGGGGGGCCACACCCACCATTTATTCAAAATTGAGTCCCCTTGGCCGAAAGATGCTCGAGACTAAATGAGAATGAAATCCCTTGATCCCTATGGTAGAGGATTTTAAAGGTTTTACTTCTATTTCCCCTATTTTGCCCCGCCCCTCTGCCCCCAGGGTGGCCACACCCACCATTTATACAAAATTGAGTACTTGGCCAAAAGATGCTCGAGACTAAATGAGAATGAAATTCCTTAATCCCTATGGTAGAAGAAGGATTTTAAAGGTTTTATCTCTATTTCCCCTATTCGCCCCCGCCCCACTGCCCACAAGGGGGCTACACCCACCGGACCAGGTGAGCTAAAAACACAGAATTTCTAGAATAAAAAGAATACTAAAAAATGTTTGTAGAACATATACATGTCCCTGCTTCAGATTTGATGACAAGAGATCCCAGAGGGATCTTGGCGCCCACCATTGTACCATCTTCATTAGTTCTTTTTCAGTTCGATCTTTTCTCTTCTTTCTTCAAACTGTTTGATCGAGTCATGATAACAGTAAATGCACCTTGAGGTAACTTTTGATCTAAACTTAATACTGATGTGTATGAAAGCTTACCTTCAAAGTGAGTTTGTCATTTCACATATTTACTAGTACAGTACTTTAAATGTGAAAGAAATAGAATCGATCATTGCAATATGAGAAAGATCTGTTTAGTTCTTC
Source organism: Mizuhopecten yessoensis (assembly GCF_002113885.1). Classification (NCBI taxonomy): domain Eukaryota; kingdom Metazoa; phylum Mollusca; class Bivalvia; order Pectinida; family Pectinidae; genus Mizuhopecten; species Mizuhopecten yessoensis. The sequence goes on from NW_018408919.1 coordinate 622,334, forward strand.
CTGTAGCCATTTTGGTTTTATGATCAGTCTCAAAATATAAAATGCACAACGAGGGATCAAGGGGAGCCTACATATCAAATTTGAGAAAGTTCCTCAAGTTATTCCTGAGAAATAGTAATAACAAACCTTCAATGTCAAAAATCAAAGATGGATGTCGGTAGGCCATTTTGTTTAACTGATCAGTTTCAAAAGTAAACATGAACAATAAAGGATAGTGGGGAACCTGCATTGGCACTAGCCCAAATTACATATTGGTGGCCCAAATAATTTTGGGAAGAAATATATATCCACAGCATTTAACACAATGCTTCAGCACATTTAAATTACATATAACATGACAATGTTTGTAATATGTAAAACAGAATAAAACATTATATTTTTAATTCTTCAACCCTAGTTAAAACCTGACATGATCCACTCCATTCAGGTACACAAAACCTGCACCTTAAAGAAGACACCCTGACGGTATTTACATAGAAAATCTGAAAAAATAATAATCACATTTTCTAAATCAAGGACAGTTCAATTCAAATCAAAGTAATGACAACTGAAAAATGTACTGCCCCCTAGTTAATGTGGAAGGGACTATAATTTCTTTTATTCAAACTGTTTTTGTTGGGTCAGTGACTACCTCACTTTTAACAACTTTTGGTCACTCGAGCAATACTTTAACCGTCATTGGCGAGCAGGCGACCGTCCATTTCAGGCACTGCTTCACAACAAGGGAACAAGGGGAACATACATATAAAATTTGAGAAAGATCCCTCTGGTACTTCCCGAGAAATAGCGATAACAAACTTTCACAATCAAAATCCAAGATGGCTGCCTGTCGGCCATGTTGTTTATCCGATAAGTCTCAAAAGTTACCCCGCACAGGACCACGGGGAACCTACATATCAAATTTGAAAAAGATCGCTTTGGTACTTCCCGAAAATAGAGATAACAAACTTTCACCATCAAAATCCAAGATGGCTGCCTGTCGGCCATGTTGTTTATCTGATCAGTCTCAAAAGTTGCACTGCACAGCTAGGGACCAAGGGAAACCTACATAGCAAATTTGAGAAAGATCCCTTTGGTACTTCCCGAGAAATAGCGATAACAAACTGTCACCATCAAAATCTGAGATGGCTGCCTGTCGGCCATGTTGTTTATCTGATCAGTCTCAAAAGTTGCACTGCACAGCTAGGGACCAAGGGAAACCTACATATCAAATTTGAGAAAGATCCCTTTGGTACTTCCCGAGAAATAGCGATAACAAACTGTCGCCATCAAAACCTGAGATGGCTGCCTGTCGGCCATGTTGTTTATCTGATCAGTCCAAAAAGTTGCACTGCACAGCTAGGGACCAAGGGGAACCTACATATAAAATTTGAGAAAGATCCCTTTGGTACTTCTTGAAAAATACTGATAACAATAATTGTTTAAGGATGGACAACGGATGGATGTCGGACCTTGGACGCAGGGTGATTTGAATAGCCTACCATCAGATGATGGTGGGCTAAAATGGATGCAAAAGTAAAGGAGATTTACTGAAGTGGATACTATAGCTATATGCCAGTGACCTATACTTGATGTTAAGATTAAGTAGCATCTGAGATGTATTGATCAAGAAGAAGTATGATAATTTTTAGACTTTTAGTATCAAGTAAATGCCACTACTGTGAACAGTACAGAAGGCAATATCCTACATGTTCTCTAACACTCCTTAAGATGTATCCACATATGAAACTTAATGAACACTTAACTTCTGGTTAAAGGGAAAGAGGTTGAAAGCTAAAAAGCAGAATAGACAAGATGACCCATTCTAGATCTGTTGAGGGAGCATAGTGATATCCTTTAAGAACAGTAAAGGAGACATTAATAATTAAGTTCTTACCTCCAATGATTGCTGAATCTTTGTGTTCTTCCTGCATAAGGAAGGGAGTCGAGCACAGAGATGGCAGCAGTCTCCATGGAGGCAACCAGGAGAAACCAGTGGTGTTGGTGACAAACGGGCAACAATACAGTCTGGTACGACTGCAATGGCACCTGTAGGAGGACATTGGGGTTATTGGTTTTTCTTCTTATTGAATGAGAATTGTTCTTGAGAAACATTGCATGAAATTGACCTATCTATAAATACTGCCAATGTGATGGTAAAGAGTATGTCCTTTTGTTCCAATTATTTCTCCCATGCAATGTTGTTTATTTAGTTTGTTTGTTAATATATATACAAGTTAAATTCTCTGTAGTTGTTCTAGAGACTTGTTTTCTAAACTGATTTTCATCAAACTTCATGTCAGTCAAATATGAGAACGCATTATAAAACAAGTTATCAATTTTATCAATTCATAGTGGCTGTTTTGTTGATTGGTAGGGCTAAACATTTGTGTTTTGAGTTTTTTCAATTACTTTTTGTCATTTTTTTCTGAGCAGATGTTGACCAATTGTCATACAATTATCAAGTATAGGTATAAAAATACTGAGGTATTTGTATCCTTGTACACCGCCTTTCATCTTTGAAATCTAAACCTAAAAAATCATACAATGTTTCATTTTTGGGGGACTTCAATGATATAAATCATTTGTTATAAAATCACCTTTGGATACAGCCAAGCATTGTATTCCCATGCCTCCTACTTAGTCGCCAGGAAACAGGGAAGACTATAGCATCCTTTATGGTGGACAGAATTGAAACTTGACTTCAAAAGTCCTAAATAGGCGTGGATAACCTAAAACAGGTGCAATGAATATAATAAGGACACATTCCTGTAGAAAAGGAATAGTTGTTTCAAGTCACTTTGCAAATTCTGCAATAATTTGATGAAACATTTTTTTTATTTTATTTCTAAATTCCAGTTTATAACATACACCAATTTGCAGAGCTTGTTCTTATATTTTAGTTTTATCAACATCATTTCCTCTTGTAATAGCCAGTATTTTGTTGGGTTGGTGGTATCACTAAATCACATTTGATGCTTGAAATGTTTTGTATGTCTCAATACCTGTCTATTAGATACATATTTATGTATCATCATTTTCTTAGGTTTTCAAAGCTTGTTTATAAAATTACCTGAACATCCAGCCACTTATCAGGATAAAGTGTACACAGGTCCCTCCGTTATAGTGTTGTGTTTCTAATGGTCATTTTTGAGGACTTTGCAGGGTGAGTCAGCTGGTAATGGTGAGGTAGGCACTTTTTGTATAGTCTTGAGCATGTCATCAATTGAAATATTGTCATGGAATGAGATTGTCAGGAGTGCTGAAGCTAACATGAACGCATCCAGTGTGTTGACTAATTCCATGTCGACATCAGCAGTACTAGTCATATACCAAGAAAGCATAGCATTCTGGCAAAGTTCAACCTCCTCCACAAGTCTCCGGTCAGCCTCCATGATAATAGAAAGGATTGGTGACTTGGCAACAGCATCATTGGTAGGATTGCTTGGTCGCTGTACCGAGGCTTTGCTGCATATCTGGAATACCTTCAGCTTGGTGCTGCTCTCCATTGTCCTAACATGCTCAAGTATCCCTTTGGTAGGTGTTGGCAGATGTGATTCTGTTTTCGGTTCTGTGGCCTTTCTGTTTAAAGCATTGCTCTTTCTTTTCTTTTTCTTTGTCTCTGATGGCAGAACTTTTAGTTTTTTTCTTGTCTTTGTTGTTTTCTTTGTTGCCTGTTTCTGTTCAGTTGTTCTGTTAAACTTAACTTTTCTGTGATTTCTCTTCATTCTCTTTGCACCTGTTGCAGTCTTTGTCTCTTCCTCTTGTCTATACAGCTTCATGTCTTTGATGTTTATCTTTGTTTTTCTTTCCTTTACTTTATACACCCCTTTTCCGATGCAGGCAGACATAACGAAAGGTCCAACCCATTTTGATGCTAGTTTGTCCCCTTTCGTGTTTACTCTCTTCTTGTTTCTGATTAAGACACTGTCTCCAACTACATGCTCTTTTCCTTTGCTCTTTTTATTGTAGTTGGTTTTCTGTCTCTTTTGTACCTCTCTGATCCCGTCCTTAGCAAGGTTCTGTAAGTTCAATAGTTATGCAAAAGATGCAGCTCTGTCATTTAAAAGCTCCTGAAAGTCGTCGGCATTGATATCAGAATCAGGAGAAAAAGTTGTAGGTATGTCCAATTGGACTGGGAGTACTGCCTCTCTTCCATATGTAAGATGAAAATGAGTTTCTTTGGTTGAGGCTTGTGTGCATGTCCTGGTTGCGAATGCAATCTGTTGCAAGTATGTGTCCCAATCATCTTGTGTTCCATTAACATACTTAACAATGGCATGACAAAGTGTCTGATTAAACCGCTCTGTCAGGCCATTGGTCTGGGGATGGTAGGCAGTTAAATTGTGACCCGTCTCTCTAAGGAAAGTTGGCTGCATAGCTTGTCATTGAGCTCATTACAAAACTCTGTGCCTCTGTCTGTAAGGATCACCTCAGAGCATCCATGGCGGCAAATGGTTTCAATGATAAAAGTAGCAATCTCAGTTGATTCCTTTGAAGGAATGGCTTTCAGTTCTGGCCACTTTGTCAGGTAGTCAGTTAATACAGCTATGTATACATTTCCCTTTGATGTCTGTCGCAGTGGACCAACAAGATCTATACCCAGCATACTAAATGCCTTATCTTTCACTGGAATAGGGTGTAGAATTGACGGGGTCTTGAACAGTCGGTTTTGCCGCTGGCAAGGGTCGCATTCTTCAACAAACTGTTTAACATCTTTCTGCATGGCAGGCCAGTGATATCTTGACTTGATCTTCTGCCATGTTCTGCAGATTCCTTGATGCCCTCCCATGGGACTCTCATGGCATGATCTAACGATGATCTGGACTTCATCTGGTTTCACAGTTCTGAGAGAGGGCCAAGGACTTTGTGGTTGTAATAAAGTAATCCTTCTTCAAGTGTACATGACTTGACTTTTTTTCTGAAGTTAGCTTTTGTATTCTTATCCTGCAAGAAAACACAAGCAATTCCGAATTAAACACATCGTGTAAATTGAATGATTTGTGTGAATTTGTATGTTTGTATTGACAAATTTGGTGAGATGATGATGAATAAAGCAGATTAGTATAAAAATTTGTCATATAAGTAATGATGATGATGATGAGAAAATATGACACTGTAACTAATCTTGGGTTAATATTAGTAATGATGATGGTGGTAGTTATGATGACCACAACGAAGACGATGATAGTGAATGAATTGATTTATGTTAGTGATGCTGACAATGATGATGATAATGATGGCAATAATGATGGCAATAATGATGATGACGATGAAGGTTACCTACTGTATCACATCAGACCTCTTCACTATACTATACCTGTCAGTCCTATATCACATCAGACCTCTTCACTATACTATACCTGTAAGTCCTTTATCAAACTACAACTTATCACTATACTATACCTATAAGTCCTGTATCACACCAGACCTCATCACTATACTTTACCTGTCAGTCCTCTATCACACTATAACTCATCACTATACTTTCCCTGTCAGTCCTGTAACACACTATAACTCATCACTATACTTTCCCTGACAGTCCTGTATTACACTAGACCTCATCATTATATCATACCAGTCAGTCATGTAATACACTAGACCTTATCACTATACTATACCTGTCAGTCCTGTGTCACACTAGACCTCATCACTATACTATACCTGTCGGTCCTGTATCCCACTATACTATACCTGTTGGTCCTGTATCACACTATAACTCATCACTATACTATACCTGTCAGTCTTGTATCACACTATAACTTGTCACTATACTATATCTGTCGGTCCTGTATTACACTATAACTCATCACTATACTATACCTGTCGGTCCTGTATCCCACTATACTATAACTGTCGGTCCTGTATCAAACTAGAACTCGTCACTGTACTATAACTGTTGATCCTGTATCACATTATAACTCATCACTATATCATACCTGTCGGTCCTGTATCCCACTATACTATACCTGTCAGTCCTGTATCACACTATAACTCATCACTATACTATAACTGTCGGTCCTGTATGACACTTGAACTCGTCACTGTACTATACCTGTTGGTCCTGTATCACACTATAACTCATCACTATACTATACCTGTCAGTCTTGTATCACACTAGAACTTGTCATTATACTATAACTGTCGGTCCTGTATGACACTAGAACTTGTCACTATACTATAACTGTCGGTCCTGTATCCCACTATACTATACCTGTCGGTCCTGTATCACACTAGAACTTGTCACTATACTATAACTGTCGGTCCTGTATTCCACTATACTATACCTGTCAGTCCTGTATCACACTATAACTCAACACTATACTATAACTGTCGGTCCTGTATCACACTAGAACTCGTGCCTGTACTAAAACTGTCGGTCCTGTATCACACTATACTATACCTGTCAGTCCTGTATTACACTATAACTCATCACTATACTATATCTGTCAGTCCTGTATCACACTATAACTCAACACTATACTATAACTGTCGGTCCTGTATTACATTATAACTCATCACTATACTATACCTGTCGGTCCTGTATCACACTAGAACTTGTCAATTTACTATACCAGTCAGTCCTGTAATACACTAGACCTCATCACTATACTATACCTGTTGGTCCTGTATCCCAATATACTATAACTGTCAGTCCTGTATCACACTTGAACTCGTCACTATACTATAACTGTTGATCCTGTATTACATTATAACTCATCACTATACTATACCTGTCGGTCCTGTATCACATTATAACTCATCACTATACTATACCTGTCGGTCCTGTATCCCACTTTACTATAACTGTCGGTCCTGTATCACATTATAACTCATCACTATACTATACCTGTCGGTCCTGTATCCCACTATCCTATACCTGTCAGTCCTGTATCACACTAGAACTCATCACTATACTATAACTGTCAGTCCTGTCTCACACTATAACTCATCACTATACTATACCTGTCGGTCCTGTATCACACTAGAACTTGTCACTATACTATACCTGTCGGGCCTGTATCACATTATAACTCGTCACTATACTATACCTGTCAGTCCTGTATCACACTAGAACTCGTCACTGTACTATACCTAGGTAAAGATTTTAGCTAAGCTGTGTCTTACAGGTGTAGATTTTTTTGTTTGACTGTTGCTTACGAGTAAAACATTTTAGCTTAACTGTGGCTTACAGGTAAAGGTTTTAGCTAGACTGGCTTACAGGTAAAGATTTTTGTTAGGCTGTGGCTTACAGGTAAAGATTTTAGCTAGGCTGTGGCTTACAGGTAAAGATTTAAGTTAGGCTGTGGTTTACAGGTGAAAGTTTTATCTAGGCTGTGGCTTACAGGTAAAAGTTTTAGCAAGCTACCTGTGGTTTACAGGTGTAGCTTTTAAGGCAGGTGGGTGTGGCAGTGGTATCCTCCAAAGGTGAACCAGAAATTAGGTTTAGGTTGGACTGGGCCTTATCTTGTGGTTGGGGTTGTCAGTTCATTCACCTATAACATACAAAGGGAAAGTACAGCCAGAGTTATACATGTACATGTGGATCATCCTAAATATGAGGGCACTGATCCTCCAAAAAGCTGGCTAAGTAATCAGAGTTTGAGAACCTCAGGTCTGTACTCCCCAGGGGAGGATGGAAGTGACACATCCTCTAGTGAGGAAAGTTCAGAAAATCCTGATGAATCTGATTGAACTGCACCATTGGAGGTGAAAACTAGAGCAGGAGCAGTAATCAAACCTAGAACATTGTATTATCCGTAGTACGTAGTACTTAGGGGAAATCTAGGTAGATTAATGAGAGCTGAAATATAAATACATGAAACCTAGGTAGACTAGTTACATTTCAAAGTAAATACATGAAATCTAGGTAGATTAGTGATAGCTGAAATGTGAATACACAAAATCTAGGTAGATTAGTGATAGCTGAAATGTAAATACATGAAATCTAGGTAGATTAGTGATAGCTGAAATGTAAATACACGAAATCTAGGTAGATTAGTGATACTTGAAATGTAAATACACGAAATCTAGGTAGATTAATGATAGTTGAAATGTAAATACACGAAATCTAGGTAGATTAGTGATACTTGAAATGTAAATACACGAAATCTAGGTAGATTGGTGATTGTTGAAGTGTAAATACACGAAATCTAGGTAGATTAGTGATACTTGAAATGTAAATACACGAAATCTAGGTAGATTGGTGATAGTTGAAGTGTAAATACACGTATACTTACTGGGTTTGAACTGTAACAGTTTGACCAGACAGTAAAAATCATTACTGTTTTCATGAATATCATGTCAGGCAGTAGATAGAAACTTAACTTGACTGATACGCTTACTCTATGACACAGGAGGCGTCTACTTAGAGTTATATTATAGTACTAGGCATGTACTTGGTAAAGAGAGCGATAGTCTAAGGGAGATAACATTTTCCAAAAAGTGTAAAGTTGTACAGAGGTGGATTATTAGTATTATTACAAAGTTATGTTTAGATTATTGTTTAAAATGTTGAAGTCGAAGATGAGAAGACAGAAACAGTGAGGAAATAAGAACAGAAAGTTAAGGAACTAAGTGATTGGAAGGAAAAAGAGGAGACAAGAGAAAGGAAAAACAGTTACAGAAACCAGGGACAACAAAACAGAAATCCTTACCAAGGACAACAGAGCAACCAGTACCGAGGGCCATCACACCCAAGGGGCAATAACTCTGGATATGGAAATAACTCTCATAACTATGGTCCAAGAAATCAACAATATAACTGGCAGAACATGGGAGATAACCACAGACAACAGGACCAGGGAAACAGAGTTGGGCCGAGTTCAGTGGCTACAACTCGGCAACAGATAAAACCAGGCCCCAAACACAACTTGAAAATAGATTAAAGGTGTACACTTCTAACGATGAAGGGTATTTTGTGGCAGCAAAAGTACAGGGTATCCCAATAACATTGTTGGGAGATACAGGTTCAAATGTAACTATACTTAAGAGCAGTATTGTAGAGAGTTGGCCGGAATTTTTGCAACCTGAGGTAGAACCAGTAAAACAAACAATGCTGACTGTAACAGGAGAAAAAGCTCCCTTCCATGGGAAGGCAAAGGTGAACATTTCTACAGGATTACATACTTTTCAACATGAAGTATACCTAGCTGATATACAGGGTGATGGAATTTTAGGGGTGGACTTTTTGTCTGTAGCAGAGTGTGATATAATGTTTAGTAAAGACTGTTTACTACTGAAGGGAGAAAAAGTGCCTTGTTGCATGAGTTTAAGAAGTATTACACCAAGCTGTTGTAGGATTACAATGTTGGAAAATGTGGTAATACCACCCAGAACTGAGATGATTGTTGCTGGGGTGCCAATAGATGGAGTAGCCAAGGGGACAGGTAATATAGAACCTGTAACACAATTTGTAGCCAAGAGTGGTTGTCTGGTTGGCAGAGCAGTAGTAGACCCTAAGAATGGTCTTGTACCTCTTAGGATAGCTAATGTAGGTACTGAGCCATATACTATCTTTAAGGATACAGTAACAGCTACTTATGAACCTGTAAATCTTCCTGAAGAGAGAGAGAATAGACACAGTGATGGAAGCTTGAAAGATGAGAGAGATATACCTGAACACCTGAAAGATCTGTATGAAAGAAGTTCTAAGAATTTGTCTTTTAAACAGAAAGACAGCTTGAAGGAAATACTGATGCAGTACCAAAATGTTTTCTCAAAGGGCTCTGGAGATATTGGGCAAACAAACTTAGAGGAACATAGAATAGACACAGGAGAGGCGAGACTGGTGAAACTACACCCTTACACGATTCCATTAGCTAAGCGATTGCAGGCAGAAAATGAAATCAAGGAAAATGGCAGACAAGGGCATCATAGAGCCATCTGAAAGCCCATGGTATTCACCAATTATAATGGTTCCTAAAGCTGAGGGGGTCAGGTTTTGTTGTGATTTCAGAAAACTGAACCAACTTACACGCAAAGATTCCAAGCCACTTCCACGTATTGATGACATGCTAGATGCACTTTCTGGAGCAAATGGGTTTAGTACACTTGATCTGAAGTCCGGTTTTAGGCAAGTAGGTCTTGCTAAGGAGGATTGGGAAAAAAACGCCTTCTCCATTGGCAGTGACTTGTGGCAGTATACAGTCATGGCCTTTGGTCTATGTAATAGTCTAAGTAAATTTGAGAGGCTTATTGAAAGGATGTTGCTTGGTTAACTTGGAAGCGGTGTCTTGTGTTGTAGACAATATAATGATATTTTCCAAGACATATGAAGAGCATCTGGTAAACCGTGGTGAAGTTCTCCAGAGACTTGGGAAGGCAGTCTTAAGAGTGAGTCCCATCAAATGTACTTTGTTACAAGAACAGGTCACCTTTTTGGGGCCTATTGTAAACAAATCTGGAGTAGCTACTGACCCTGGAAAGGTCAAGTCAGTTGAAGCGTGGCCAACACCTAAAAGTGTGAAGGAGGTGAGGAGTTTTTTAGGACTTTGCTCCTACTAAAGGAAATTTGTACACCAGTTTGCTAACATAGCCAAACCTCTACACAGAGAAAGATTGTATATTCCATTGGACTCCTGAATGCCAAGGAGCTTTTGAGACTTTAAAGGAGAGCATGACAAATTTTCCAATTCTTTCATATCCTCAACAAGAGGGTTAATTTACCCTTGATACTGATGCTAGTGCCACAGGCATGGGAGCAGTACTCTCACAATTACAAGATGGGGTAGAAAAGGTGATTTGCTATTTTAGCAAATGTTTCTTAAAAGCAGAGAGGCATTATTGTGTAACCAGGAGAGAACTGTTAGCTGTTGTCAGTGCCATTAAACATTTTCACATCGTCATGAATTCAGTGTGTGTTTCACACACCGTCACAACAAGAAGTTGTAACTGCTCTCAGCTCCTGAAATCAAAGACAAGGTGGAGGAAAATCACTCACGTGTTGTATGTTGTAGATCAAGAAGTATAGGAGAACGCGCCGAGATGTCACATCCAGGTTGTCGGCGCGGTTACCGGTCTAAGGGAGATAACTCTAATCAAAATTCACCACACTCTTCCCCGTTTTATGATGGCCCCCTCTTGAGGTTGGAAGCTGCTGAGCAGGAATCATGAGGTGGTCTTTATTGAAGTTGCAGATCCTCTGGTGTTGTTGAAGATGCTGGAGATGATTGTTCTCTGGTGGATTTGGACAAGGTCGGGTCACCCCTTAAGCATAGGGGACCCTTAGCAGAAACACAGTTCCACCGTGCCCAGAAGTGGAAGTTCGGGCCCATACTTCATAGATCTAATTCTGTTGATGGGCTTAACTTAAAAGTGCCCTCCTCCAAGGTACAGGACCATTAAAGATATAAACTTTATGGTTGGCATAGGCATACTGTGCCCTTGCCAGGTACTCAGACATGTAAACGTAGTTGAATATGTCTGATGGCGTCAAAAGTGGAAGAATGCCCTCCACTTGTATGCTGACTGTGACAGGGAGTTTATAGCACAATCCCACCCCTGAGCAGATAACCGCTCAAGGGGCCGATCCCTCACAGTTTCCGGAGACGGTTGAGCAGAAAACCATTCTGTCTCTAAAGGCCCGGAGGCTGCCTGGGAGGCAGAGAATCGTCTCTTTCTGAACCTCCGTATTGATAGCTGACTTAAATAAAGCTTTTGATTAAAAGCTGTCTCCCAGCTGTACAAAGTGATCCCATTTACCTGGGTCACAAAAATACTAAGGGATTTTTACTGTCCTTGCTCTTATTGCTAAACCTAAGAACACAGCAGTGCCGTGTAATTTATCAACTATGAAAGTATTGCCTAGTCACCCCCACACCAGTCTAGTCAACTTTTGGGGTGCTCTAGTATACCAGGCTGTGCCTGGTGAGTACCCCACTCGAGTGGGTTACAGCGCTATCGCTATCAGATTGCTCCGCGACAGTTGAGCGACCGTGGCCAGGCTTCTGTAATGGCAGCCCCTGTCCTTGGTAGGGTTTCCCGCCATAGCCTCGGGGAGCGCCTAACTCAAACAGTTCCCTGGCCCCTGCAAACACATTCTTTCGCATTTGATATATTCAACTACCAGCAGCTCAGAAGATAAAATGACTTCGACATGTATTTTAAGTCTCTTTTTCCAGTTTGGTTCCGGTAGACGGGATAAGAAACGGTCATAGTTACCGATTACACCATCATTGACGAAATGGATCTGGAGGACACGCACTGTGTTTCCATACTTGTTCTGTTGTGCTCCCTGGGCTAACATAACCACCGCATGTAGCTCCTGGTCATCCATTTCTCCCTTGACGTTATCTGATGACGTCACATTTGGTTTGAAACATTTGATGATGGAGGGAACACAAGTTTCCGTTACCTCTTCCCCGTCAAATGGAAATAAGGCAGATTTTGGTGTTACCGCCTCATCTCCTTCAATTTTGAGCCCCATTGTTTGTGGCACATGTATATGTTTATTTTGTTGAGGACCAGGAGTATGGGCCTTGTATGTCAGTGGTACCATACTGTTCATGTCCTCCTCAAACCGTTCACAGTTAGCTCCCACGGGGTGACTGTTCAGTGGCTCTTCCAAGACCATCACTGGCCTCTGGTTCTCCCTGAGAACTTCATCCATCTCATTATAGACAGGAGCTCCCCTGGGAAGTTGAGGGATGGCCTCTATTGGCTCGGTAACCCTGTTGTCCCTGTAGGTACTCTGGCCTTTCCCAGGAACCATGTCTGCTGTCTAACAGCTCCGGGCTTCTCTGTGAAGATGGGATAACACCTCTATATGTTCTTTCTCTCCAAATTTCTGTCCTTCTGTCATTATGACGGACTTGGCAGTGCTATTCATCACTCTCATTATGGGTTGTTGGGTACCGGGTGGCACTACCGAACCGGCAATCATGACTCCCCCGGGATGTTGTATGGGTCGAATCGTGGCCGTACCCCCATTAGGTCGAGCCCAGTCCACCGGACAGTGCCCTGTAGTGTTTGGCGGTATGGTTACATTTTGGGCCACCTGCACAGTGGACGATGTCCTCTGCTCCTCTAACCTCGATGTAATAGGTATTGCCTGGTTACCAATGAACAGGGCGCCCACATCTAGGTCGATGACACAGTTGTTCCGGGACAGGAAATCCACCCCCAGCAACATGTCGTCCATGATGGGAGCCTCATATACGGTCCAAGATACTTCAGTGTTCCCTATTCCGATATGTAGGTCTTTTATTTCCCACACTATTTCCACATTGCCAGTAAAACCCCGGAGCCTCACTCGTTTCCCAAGCACTAGTGGCCCCTCAAACCTATCTACCAGCTCCCGCTTAATCAGCGTCATAGTGGCTGCTGTATCCACGACAGCTTGAATAGGAGTTCCATTCAAAGTGAGTGGTATGGTGATACTACTGCCTGCCTGGGTATTCCGTTCTCTATCGTTACCCTAACTGGCGGGACCATTGTTGCCTCTATATGGTTCCGGGGACGCAGATGGAGACCTTGGACGGTATGCCTGGGTATTCCATCATCTGTTGTTACCCCAACTGGCAGGGCTGTTGTTGCCTCTCCCTGGTTCTCAAGGGCCCCAGCCCGGTTGATTTTGACCTCGACCTGGTGACCCTGTGCCAGGTGAGTCCCCCTAAATTCTGGGTGACCAGTTACGGTTTCGCGAAGGACCTTGTTCAGCGTACCGTGACCTATAGCGGGGTCTACCGTCGTACCTATTACGCCCGTTTACCTGGGGTGAACGAGGGTACTGAGCCCTATCACGATAATCTGATGGGGGATAAAGGACCGGTATCCTATCGCGATAATCCAGTGATCGGTTTCCCTCCTAAAAGAGGCCTTTATGTATTTCAGAGCTTTGTAAATCGTCTTGGGACTCTTTTCCATGGCTCTCTGCGCCGCCATCTTCTCGCGACAGCCTTTGAGGAATGCCTCCGTAGCGATCTGGTTCCTCGTGGTGGTGTCTGCGTGGGCAAAGCCATCCCCAGTAATGGTTTGAATCCGCTGAGCAAATTCTGCCAAACTCTCACTCTCCTCTTGTCTAGTGAAGTTTAGCTCTCTGCGGGCCACCACTGGGACCTTCTTGACGCTAAACTGTTCCTTCATCTTTTTCTTGAGTTTTGCGAACCCAAGAGTTCGTGGAAGCTTATCGGCATATTCCAATGCATCCCCTACCAGACAATCGAAAAACCGTTGTTTGGTCTTACGGTCCGACAATTTATTGTCCTTTATTATCCTGGTGAATTTAAGAACGAATGGTTCCCAGTGCTCTTTACCCGAGTAAGTGGGCATCTTATGTCGCTGAGGACTCCTACTCATTTGACGATGCCTCTGGTAGTCCTCTGAATCTGTATTGCTGTTCCCCTCCCCCTCACTGGAGAAATCGGGTTCAGATTCGTCGCTCTCCGACGAATCATCACATCTGCGCCTTGTAGGCGCATGGCGCGTGCCTTGTGGTTGGCGCATATGTCGCTCACCGGGGACGTGATGCGTGCGCCTTGCAGGACGTTCGTTGTCCGACCTGTCGCAAGCCCTTCTATTTCTATTTTCCTCGCGGGTAGCACGCGCTGGTGTGGTAACGCCAAGATTTACTGTGCTGGTTAAGGGCACCCTCGCGTAAGCACCAGCAACGGCCGAAGGCAGACCATGGGCAGGAATAGTATTTCTATCTTAACATGATTTTGCCCTAACTGAGTGTCTATGTACCCCAACAGGGGATAGTTACTTATCCTGCCATTGGTGTATGGCAGCCTATTGCCTGGGGGTAAGTTACCCCCCCCTATGTTGGAAAGCTGGCTGTGAAGGGTCATATCCCCCAGGATAATTCCCCCCTCCCTGCTTGTGAAACGTCAAACTAGGCTTGACATCTTCCAACAGGAAGTCAGCCCCCTTTTCATTGTCCGATGATAGGCATGACAAGGGCAGATTCATTTCCCCTTCAACTTTTGGGGCCTATTCCAGCTTAAACACCCACTTAGAAGCAATGGGTGCAATGGGTGCATTGGCACCTCCAGCTGTCCATGTTGATACATGGGAACCCTGATCTTGACCCCTTACATACCTCCCATCCTTCCGGATAGCTTGTAAGATAGGGTCAAACTCGAACTCCTATTTGTTTGTGGCACCTGGCTGACATACTGACCACCACTAGGTGTAGTCAATAGCATAGTGCCGGGAGTAGAGCTCTTTGTCGGAGGCAAGCCAGCACGAGCCGCCAGACTCTCTGATTTTTTAAGAGCCTCCGTCTCCAATGTTACCATTAACTCTCTTACTTGGACCCGCAGCTCCTTAACTTCCTGCTTTATGTCCATAACCTCGTCCTCCTGTCTGTCTAGCCTATCTGCCCGTGATGAGGTTGACCGTGTTGGTGAATGCGCCTCCACAGGGGCATTGATTCTTATCCCCGTTATGACCCCCTCACTTAGCCATTCCCGCCACTTTCCAATTTCTACCCTCGAGCTTGAGACAAGTTTTTGTAGGGTGAGGTCACTGTCACCTCTCATCTCAATGATTTTTTTTGCAGTTGTAGGGCCTAAACCCTCCAACGTGCACAACTCAACTTCTGTAGCTGAGCATACATTTATAATGGCTGTCATTTCTAAATATCAAAATTTTCCAACAAAGAAATAAGCCAACACACTTAATTAAAGTACAAAATTATGTACAAGGACAGATATCAATGGTGCTATGTAAGACACGTACAACCGTCCCGTACAAAATTCCAACAATTACAACTATGATTTACAGTTTACAAAATAATTTCTAATTCCTAAAATAACTAAATTTCTAACCTAGTGTAATAATAACCTACCTAAACATATAATAATTTCCCTACAATATGAAAATAATGTCCTATACTAACGATAAACGATAACTCAAGTCTCGCCTGTCATATGTATTCCGCCAATATGGGCAGCCCATTATACAGGCAAATGGAGCTCCGTACAAAGTAGCAAATAAACTAAGTTAAATTAAAAATAAATTTCAGAACGGCAGTGAAAACACCGCCGACTCTGAATTACCACTAACACATAATTAAATAAACAATAATAAACTACTAGAACTATCCCAAAGTCTCTCAACCGTATTTCGCGCACTTGTCAACAAAATGGCCAGCGCACGTGCGAGCAAGAGGGGACTAGCAAGGTAGATTTATTTATTTTTTGTCAAAAAAGCGCGAGTTGTTTCGTGCTTGTGACACCAATTGTCGTGAATTCGGTGTGTGTTTCACAACAAGTAATTGTAACTGCTCTCAGCTCCTGAAATCAAAGACAAGGTGGAGGAAAATCACTCGCGTGTTGTATGTTGTAGATCAAGAAGTATAAGAGACCGCGCCGAGATGTCACATCCAGGTTGTTGGCGCGGTTACCGGTCTAAGGGAGATTACTCTAACCAAAATTCGCCACAATTATCTATATGGGAGAAAATTTATTGTGAGGAGTGATCATGGGGCACTGAGGTGGCTGCTTAACTTCAAGATACCTGAAGGGCAAATGGCAGGGTGGCTGGAAACTTTGGCTGCTTATGATTTTTCTGTTGAACACAGAGCAGAATGCATCCGCTCTAATGCAGATGCACTGTCCTGAAGACCATGTGAGGAAAGTGAATGTACCTATTGTAAGAGAGCAGAAAAGAAATGCGAGAGCATGGAACAGGGAGGGGGCGAGACTTGTGGAAAAGTTGAAACTGATATACAGACACTTGCAGTTAGTAGGGAAAATGAGGAAATGTATTATTGTGGGGTCATAGAAATTGATAAAGAGTTGTTACTAGAGGACGATGAGGGCAAGGATATTAACTTTCCCCTGCTCCCTAATGAGGATTATACTTACAGAGTTATTGTTTGGCAAGAACTCAGGAAAATATCCCAGTGTTGCCAATAGCATTGAGGCAGTGCAAGCTGACACATGTTGTGATGATGTAGCAGCTGAAGACGGTGTTAGAGGTCTTGTTTCCTCAGTTTCCCGTGAAGGTCCCCCTGTTCTGTTAGGTGATCAGGTGCAACCAGAAACTAAGTCGATGCCAGTTCAGTTAGAGTGGATGGAACAGGAGGTTTCTGCAGACACATGGTGTGACAAAAGTCAATGTGGTGCTCCAAAGGTCAAGATGAAACAGGTCAAGTCAGTTTTATCAGCTAAGCCTCAGTCTGAAAACGTTTCCTCTGACACACTGAGTGACAGGGATCACAGTGGTGCCCCAAAGGTGAAGATGAAACAGGTCCAGGCAGCATGGAGTGTTCATTCTGAAAGTAAAGAGAACAAGATTAAAAAGCTTGCAGGACAAAATTTAGCAACTAAAGACTTAGAGATAGGAGACTAATAGGCCAAGAGAAAGTAAAGAAGCTACAATTAAAGGGCAGAAGAAGTTTTGGATTTGGTTATTCACTCGAAATTGTCAGGTACCAAGCCTGTATGGGCTGATGTAGCTAAATATGGAGAGGTAGGTAAGTACTACTGGTACCGTTGGAGTCTGCTTGAGTTACACGATGGAATATTGTACAACAGAAGAGTAAGTGATGATGGAAAGGATTGTCGTTTACTTACAGTCATACCTGCATCACTAAGGAAATTAGTCCTAAAACAGTTGCATGACAGTCCCACTGGAGGACATCTTGGTGTTAAAAAGACCTTAGCCAAGGTCAAGGACAGATTCTTTTGGCCACATATGTTCAAGTGCGTAGAAAACTGGTGTTCAACCTGCGACATTTGTAGAATGTACAAAGTATATCCTTTCATGTCATATCAAAATAATTCATGAACATTGAACATATAAAACAAAATAAGCAAAACAAAACCTACCGATTTTGTGTCTATAACGGATCACGTTTGTCTATAACGGATCACGCCCTCTGGCGGGCCTCTGACGGTGATGTTCGACTGCTGGGTGGTCCTAAAACATTTTTTCTGTCAGGTAGGCGACCCAATAGATACATGGACAACTTCAAAGACGATATCTTAGTTAAACGCTTTTGCAAATTCTTTTATGAACGTCGGTCTTTGCAATTGTCCATGGGGTTCCAATAAATGAAACAAAATTGTATAACGTCACACTACCACAATTTGGTACAATTTTGACAGTTTTGGGATGATATTGAAAAATTCAGATCATGTATCAGGACTGTTTCTTGATTCTTGACAAAGATAAACCCATGATTGTTCAATTTCAGAAAAAGTTTTGATTCTAAGTTATTTGTTTTTCAAAATAGAACGCTAAACTCTCAGTGAGATTTCGTCCGTTTTTCAGCCATGATTTCCATATCACAGGCCATGAAATTAAACTTGTTTGTATTTAAACTAGTTAAGGTGCCGACACCTTGATATCCAGGGGTTATGCTCACTTACGCTCTCTCCCTGACATTGTCATAGCATAATTGAAGGCTCGTTGTGCGCCACCTTGTTGATGAGACAAGAAAACTAGTTCGATCCTTTGATGTACATCAAAAGAATCTCGCAGTCATGTAACAGTAAAAATTGACAGGCTCTGAGGTCGGGCCTCTATACTTTGTAATCTTCAAAGGACAGGTATCAGCCTAGCAATTGGTCAGTATTTTTACCCGAGACCAATCAAACAGGGAATTTGAAATGTCAATGGGTAACGTAAGTTCAGCTTGCATGTTTCGCTCGACGGGGTATACGTAGGAACGAGTGAGAGAGTTCAGACTGGGAGAGAAAGAGGATTTTACGCCACGGAGATCACGAGAGCTGGATTGTCTGTTACCTGGGTGCTGCGTGTGCGATATGCTTATACTGCAATTTGTATACATGTATTAAATGTTGCCGTTTTGATATACAGTTCGAAACTCAGAGGCTGTGTCGGTTTGTGTATTGCTCGATTATGATATATTAAACATTTCTGTATAGTCATGAAGTGTACACTCCATATTAGCGTATATTATTATTCTAAAATAATTCATGTTCAAAGTAATAAGGAAAACGCAACAAAATCACGGAATTCATAATAAGATTGCTATCCGTGACCAAATATATTACATGTATAATAATTGCATTTCTTCGATTGTCATATTGATTATTGTTTACGTTTATGGCCATAATATTAATAAAAACACTTTGATTTCCAACCCCAAAACATTCGTTTTCCCGATAATAATCAGACTGGAATGTGTTACTCCAAAGAAGTAGAGTTCCTCCCCAATAAATCTCGATTATTGGAATCTTGATTAACATGTTTCCACTGATTATACCTCACACTTCAATGGATACCACCAACTCTGAATGCTGTTTTTGTATTGTTTACGGCCCATCAACAATCTAAGTAATTGAGGGCCAGTCTATGAATGCTGTCACTAACCTATACAAGCATATAAACCAGATGTTGTTTTATTTATAGGGAATGTTTAACAGTGGCCTGGAAGTGACCAAATTTGAGGGTGCCAAAATATGGACTGTCAGTGGTATACGTGGCCAGGTGAAGAAAGCTGTTCGAACACCACAGGGAGCATTCAGGGCCACACCTATACAAGTATATAATTGAGGGCCAATCTATGAATGCTGTCACTTACCTATACAAGTATACAATTGAGGGCCAATTTATGAAAGCTGTCACAAAACTATACACGTATATAAATGAGAGCCAATCTATGAATGCTGTCAATTATATACTTGTATAGGCGTGGCCCTGAATGCTCCCTGTGGAGTTCGAACAGCTTTCTTCACCTGGCCACGTATACCCCTGACAGTCCATATTTTGGCACCCTCAAATTTCGTCACTTCCAGGCCACTGTTAAACATTCGAATGCTGTCACTTACCTATACAAGTATGTAATTGAGGGCCAATTTATGAATGCTGTCACTAACCTATCCAAGTATATAATTGAGGGCCAAGCTATGAATGCTGTCACTTACCTATACAAGTATATAATTGAGGGCCAATTTATGAATGCTGTCACTAACCTATACACGTATATAAATGAGGGCCAATCTATGAATGCTGTCACTAACCTATACAAGTATATAATTGAGGGCCAATCTATGAATGCTGTCACTAACCTATACAAGTATATAATTGAGGGCCAATCTATGAATGCTGTCACTAACCTATACAAGTATATAATTGAGGGCCAATCTATGAATGCTGTCACTAACCTATACAAGTATATAATTGAGGGCCAATCTATGAATGCTGTCACTAACCTATACAAGTATATAATTGAGGGCCAATCTATGAATGCTGTCACTAACCTATACAAGTATATAATTGAGGGCCAATCTATGAATGCTGTCACTAACCTATACAAGTATATAATTGAGGGCCAATCTATGAATGCTGTCACTAACCTATACAAGTATATAATTGAGGGCCAATCTATGAATGCTGTCACTAACCTATACAAGTATATAATTGAGGGCCAATCTATGAATGCTGTCACTAACCTATACAAGTATATAATTGAGGGCCAATCTATGAATGCTGTCACTAACCTATACAAGTATATAATTGAGGGCCAATCTATGAATGCTGTCACTAACCTATACAAGTATATAATTGAGGGCCAATCTATGAATGCTGTCACTAACCTATACAAGTATATAATTGAGGGCCAATCTATGAATGCTGTCACTAACCTATACAAGTATATAATTGAGGGCCAATCTATGAATGCTGTCACTAACCTATACAAGTATATAATTGAGGGCCAATCTATGAATGCTGTCACTAACCTATACAAGTATATAATTGAGGGCCAATCTATGAATGCTGTCACTAACCTATACAAGTATATAATTGAGGGCCAATCTATGAATGCTGTCACTAACCTATACAAGTATATAATTGAGGGCCAATCTATGAATGCTGTCACTAACCTATACAAGTATATAATTGAGGGCCAATCTATGAATGCTGTCACTAACCTATACAAGTATATAATTGAGGGCCAATCTATGAATGCTGTCACTAACCTATACAAGTATATAATTGAGGGCCAATCTATGAATGCTGTCACTAACCTATACAAGTATATAATTGAGGGCCAATCTATGAATGCTGTCACTAACCTATACAAGTATATAATTGAGGGCCAATCTATGAATGCTGTCACTAACCTATACAAGTATATAATTGAGGGCCAATCTATGAATGCTGTCACTAACCTATACAAGTATATAATTGAGGGCCAATCTATGAATGCTGTCACTAACCTATACAAGTATATAATTGAGGGCCAATCTATGAATGCTGTCACTAACCTATACAAGTATATAATTGAGGGCCAATCTATGAATGCTGTCACTAACCTATACAAGTATATAATTGAGGGCCAATCTATGAATGCTGTCACTAACCTATACAAGTATATAATTGAGGGCCAATCTATGAATGCTGTCACTAACCTATACAAGTATATAATTGAGGGCCAATCTATGAATGCTGTCACTAACCTATACAAGTATATAATTGAGGGCCAATCTATGAATGCTGTCACTAACCTATACAAGTATATAATTGAGGGCCAATCTATGAATGCTGTCACTAACCTATACAAGTATATAATTGAGGGCCAATCTATGAATGCTGTCACTAACCTATACAAGTATATAATTGAGGGCCAATCTATGAATGCTGTCACTAACCTATACAAGTATATAATTGAGGGCCAATCTATGAATGCTGTCACTAACCTATACAAGTATATAATTGAGGGCCAATCTATGAATGCTGTCACTAACCTATACAAGTATATAATTGAGGGCCAATCTATGAATGCTGTCACTAACCTATACAAGTATATAATTGAGGGCCAATCTATGAATGCTGTCACTAACCTATACAAGTATATAATTGAGGGCCAATCTATGAATGCTGTCACTAACCTATACAAGTATATAATTGAGGGCCAATCTATGAATGCTGTCACTAACCTATACAAGTATATAATTGAGGGCCAATCTATGAATGCTGTCACTAACCTATACAAGTATATAATTGAGGGCCAATCTATGAATGCTGTCACTAACCTATACAAGTATATAATTGAGGGCCAATCTATGAATGCTGTCACTAACCTATACAAGTATATAATTGAGGGCCAATCTATGAATGCTGTCACTAACCTATACAAGTATATAATTGAGGGCCAATCTATGAATGCTGTCACTAACCTATACAAGTATATAATTGAGGGCCAATCTATGAATGCTGTCACTAACCTATACAAGTATATAATTGAGGGCCAATCTATGAATGCTGTCACTAACCTATACAAGTATATAATTGAGGGCCAATCTATGAATGCTGTCACTAACCTATACAAGTATATAATTGAGGGCCAATCTATGAATGCTGTCACTAACCTATACAAGTATATAATTGAGGGCCAATCTATGAATGCTGTCACTAACCTATACAAGTATATAATTGAGGGCCAATCTATGAATGCTGTCACTAACCTATACAAGTATATAATTGAGGGCCAATCTATGAATGCTGTCACTAACCTATACAAGTATATAATTGAGGGCCAATCTATGAATGCTGTCACTAACCTATACAAGTATATAATTGAGGGCCAATCTATGAATGCTGTCACTAACCTATACAAGTATATAATTGAGGGCCAATCTATGAATGCTGTCACTAACCTATACAAGTATATAATTGAGGGCCAATCTATGAATGCTGTCACTAACCTATACAAGTATATAATTGAGGGCCAATCTATGAATGCTGTCACTAACCTATACAAGTATATAATTGAGGGCCAATCTATGAATGCTGTCACTAACCTATACAAGTATATAATTGAGGGCCAATCTATGAATGCTGTCACTAACCTATACAAGTATATAATTGAGGGCCAATCTATGAATGCTGTCACTAACCTATACAAGTATATAATTGAGGGCCAATCTATGAATGCTGTCACTAACCTATACAAGTATATAATTGAGGGCCAATCTATGAATGCTGTCACTAACCTATACAAGTATATAATTGAGGGCCAATCTATGAATGCTGTCACTAACCTATACAAGTATATAATTGAGGGCCAATCTATGAATGCTGTCACTAACCTATACAAGTATATAATTGAGGGCCAATCTATGAATGCTGTCACTAACCTATACAAGTATATAATTGAGGGCCAATCTATGAATGCTGTCACTAACCTATACAAGTATATAATTGAGGGCCAATCTATGAATGCTGTCACTAACCTATACAAGTATATAATTGAGGGCCAATCTATGAATGCTGTCACTAACCTATACAAGTATATAATTGAGGGCCAATCTATGAATGCTGTCACTAACCTATACAAGTATATAATTGAGGGCCAATCTATGAATGCTGTCACTAACCTATACAAGTATATAATTGAGGGCCAATCTATGAATGCTGTCACTAACCTATACAAGTATATAATTGAGGGCCAATCTATGAATGCTGTCACTAACCTATACAAGTATATAATTGAGGGCCAATCTATGAATGCTGTCACTAACCTATACAAGTATATAATTGAGGGCCAATCTATGAATGCTGTCACTAACCTATACAAGTATATAATTGAGGGCCAATCTATGAATGCTGTCACTAACCTATACAAGTATATAATTGAGGGCCAATCTATGAATGCTGTCACTAACCTATACAAGTATATAATTGAGGGCCAATCTATGAATGCTGTCACTAACCTATACAAGTATATAATTGAGGGCCAATCTATGAATGCTGTCACTAACCTATACAAGTATATAATTGAGGGCCAATCTATGAATGCTGTCACTAACCTATACAAGTATATAATTGAGGGCCAATCTATGAATGCTGTCACTAACCTATACAAGTATATAATTGAGGGCCAATCTATGAATGCTGTCACTAACCTATACAAGTATATAATTGAGGGCCAATCTATGAATGCTGTCACTAACCTATACAAGTATATAATTGAGGGCCAATCTATGAATGCTGTCACTAACCTATACAAGTATATAATTGAGGGCCAATCTATGAATGCTGTCACTAACCTATACAAGTATATAATTGAGGGCCAATCTATGAATGCTGTCACTAACCTATACAAGTATATAATTGAGGGCCAATCTATGAATGCTGTCACTAACCTATACAAGTATATAATTGAGGGCCAATCTATGAATGCTGTCACTAACCTATACAAGTATATAATTGAGGGCCAATCTATGAATGCTGTCACTAACCTATACAAGTATATAATTGAGGGCCAATCTATGAATGCTGTCACTAACCTATACAAGTATATAATTGAGGGCCAATCTATGAATGCTGTCACTAACCTATACAAGTATATAATTGAGGGCCAATCTATGAATGCTGTCACTAACCTATACAAGTATATAATTGAGGGCCAATCTATGAATGCTGTCACTAACCTATACAAGTATATAATTGAGGGCCAATCTATGAATGCTGTCACTAACCTATACAAGTATATAATTGAGGGCCAATCTATGAATGCTGTCACTAACCTATACAAGTATATAATTGAGGGCCAATCTATGAATGCTGTCACTAACCTATACAAGTATATAATTGAGGGCCAATCTATGAATGCTGTCACTAACCTATACAAGTATATAATTGAGGGCCAATCTATGAATGCTGTCACTAACCTATACAAGTATATAATTGAGGGCCAATCTATGAATGCTGTCACTAACCTATACAAGTATATAATTGAGGGCCAATCTATGAATGCTGTCACTAACCTATACAAGTATATAATTGAGGGCCAATCTATGAATGCTGTCACTAACCTATACAAGTATATAATTGAGGGCCAATCTATGAATGCTGTCACTAACCTATACAAGTATATAATTGAGGGCCAATCTATGAATGCTGTCACTAACCTATACAAGTATATAATTGAGGGCCAATCTATGAATGCTGTCACTAACCTATACAAGTATATAATTGAGGGCCAATCTATGAATGCTGTCACTAACCTATACAAGTATATAATTGAGGGCCAATCTATGAATGCTGTCACTAACCTATACAAGTATATAATTGAGGGCCAATCTATGAATGCTGTCACTAACCTATACAAGTATATAATTGAGGGCCAATCTATGAATGCTGTCACTAACCTATACAAGTATATAATTGAGGGCCAATCTATGAATGCTGTCACTAACCTATACAAGTATATAATTGAGGGCCAATCTATGAATGCTGTCACTAACCTATACAAGTATATAATTGAGGGCCAATCTATGAATGCTGTCACTAACCTATACAAGTATATAATTGAGGGCCAATCTATGAATGCTGTCACTAACCTATACAAGTATATAATTGAGGGCCAATCTATGAATGCTGTCACTAACCTATACAAGTATATAATTGAGGGCCAATCTATGAATGCTGTCACTAACCTATACAAGTATATAAACCAGATGTTGCTGTCTTTACAGGGAATGTTTAACAGGGACTTTGTTATATCTCATGATTGTTTACAGTGTATTATGATATACTTTAAACCGCTATGATATACTGTAAACCACTATGATATACTGTAAACCAGTATGATAGACTGTAAACCAGTATGATATACTGTAAACCACTATGATATACTTTAAACCGCTATGATATACTGTAAACCGCTATGATATACTGTAAACCAGTATGATATACTGTAAACCACTATGATATACTGTAAACCACTATGATAACTACTATGATACTGTAAACCACTATGATATACTGTAAACCACTATGATATACTGTGAACCACTATAATATACTGTAAACCACTATGATATACTGTAAACCACTATGATATACATATACTGTAAACTACTATGATATACTGTAAACCACTATGATATACTGTAAACTACTATGATATACTGTAAACCACTATGATATACTGTAAACCACTATGATAACTACTATGATACTGTAAACCACTATGATATACTGTAAACCACTATGATATACTGTAAACCACTATGATAAAAACCGGGACATTTTTGCTGCAGTTTAATTTTTGCCCTCCGTACTGGCTCTAGGCGAATTTTATATTATTGCGAATGTAAGCAAACAACTTAAACAAGAGGCCCTGTATCGCTCACATGGAAATGTTAGTAAAATTGAAGTTGGAATAGTTAGATGTTGCTGGTAGTGTATATGTATTACATGGTTAGTCAGGGGTTATGTTTATGTAATTGGACAAAATCCTGTCATTCCTACAGGAAAGAAAGATTTTGAAGAATTTGCTGTGTTTCCCCTATTGGGCCCCACCCTTCTGCCCCAAGGGGGGTCAGACCCACCTTTGATACACCTTTACCCAATAATGTTTTAGACCAAATATATACAAAATTCTGTTATTCCTACAGAAGAAGAATTTTCAAGAATTTGCTAAATTACCTCTATTGGGCCCCCACCTCTCAGGCCCCAGGGGGGTCAGACACACCATTTACACAAAATTGATTTCCCTTCCGCATAGGATGCTACTGTTCAAATTTGGTCAAAATACCTTCATCCTAGCCGAAGAAAAAAGGATATTAAAGCTATTCCTCTATATCCCTTATTTGGCCGTGCCTCTCTGCCCCCAGTGGGGTCAGACACACCGTTTATAAAATTGGTTCCCCTTCACCCAAGGATACTTCATACCAAGACCAAGATGCAAGGATGGTCCAGACTTATTTAGGATAAAATACTTTAATCTGTATTAATTATAGAAGAAGGATTTTAAAGATTTCACCTCTATTTCCCCTATTCGGCCCCGCCCCTCTGCTCCCAAGGGGATCACACCCACTGTTTATACAAAATTGAGTCCTCTTGGCCAAAGGATGCTCCAGACTAAATAAGGATAAAATCCCTACGATAGAAGGATTTTAAAGGTTTTACTTCTATTTCCCCTATTTTGCCCCGCCCCTCTGCCCCCAGGGGTGCCACACCCACCATATATACAAAATTGAGTCCCCTTGGCAAAAGATGCTCGAGACTAATTAAGGATAAAATTCCTTAATCCCTATGGTAGAACACTGATTTTAAAGGTTTAACCTCTATTTCCCCTATTCGGCCCCGCCCCACTGCCCCTAAGGGGGCTACACCCAACGTTTATACAAAATTGTGTTCCCTTGGCCCAAGGATGCTCCAGAGTAAGTTAGAATAAAAGATTTTAAAGGTTTTACCTCTATATCTTCAAATTGTTGAAGTTGGTCAGTACCATTTGAAGACTCACGTGTGTTGTTGTTGAAGTCAGGATGTTAAGAGACCGCGCCGAGATGTCACATCGATGTTGTCGGCGCGGTTAATGGTCTAAGGGAGATAACTTCTCAAAATTCACCACTCTCTTCCCCGTTTTATAAAGCCCCTCTCTTGAGATTGGAAACTGTTGTTGCTGAATCATTGATGATGTGGTCATTTTTGGAGCAGCAGATCCTCTGGTGTTGTAATTATAAAAATATAAATTCTATGATGGGGCATAGGCGTACCGTGCCCTTGCCAGGTTCTCAGACATGTATAGTATTTGGATACTTTGTCTGAAGTTTCAAAAGTGGAAGAATGCCCTCCACTTGTATGCTGACTGTGACAGGGTGTTGATTAATAGAATCTTCCCCTACCTTGAGGGTGTGACAGAGAAATCTCCAACCTGAGGGGTGATGTTTTTTGGTTGTCTAACCCGAGGCTCTGCCAAGGGTTAGACAACCAAAAAAATCACCCTGAAGGTCAGGGATTTCTCTGTTACACCCTCAAGGTAGGGGCTGATTATTTTTCTCCCATCCTATTATTTCAGTCAAAGCTCCACCGACAGTAGTTTGCCATGTTTGTAAACAAAAACACATGTGGGGTATGTATATCGTCATTCACTTTTGATGACGTAACAATGATATCGATGACACATTTTAATGACGTCACAATTCAACACATGCTAATCGGCACGAGGCTATTTCCCCCTAGGGGTGACTAATAGAATCTTTCACCCCCTTGGGGGTGAGATAGGAGAATCTCAACCCGAGGGGGAGGATTCTTAAGTTGCCAAACACGAGGCTTTGCCAAGTGTTTGGCAACCAAAGAATCTTTCCCCGAGGGTTGAGATTTCATTATCTCACCCACAAGGGGGTGAATGATTCTTTTTCTCTTACCCTGTTCTTTCATTGTGTATCATATGCACAATGTAATGATAACGTTACATGCTAAATTCAGAGTTGACGTGATGTTGATGGATTGTTGACGTGACGTCATTGTATTGTTAAAGTGACGTCATGCCATTGTTAGGAATAGGGGAATCCCCCCGTCTCAACCCTAGGGTGAGACTAATAGAATCATTCACCCCCTTATGGGTGAGATAGGGGAATCTCAACCCGAGGGGGAAGATTCTTATGTTGCCAAACACGAGGCTTTGCCAAGTGTTTGGCAACCAAAGAATCTTTCCCCGAGGGTTGAGATTCCACTATCTCACCCACAAGGGGGTGAATGATTCTTTTTCTCTTACCCTGTTCTTTCATTGTGTATCATATGCACAATGTAATGATAACGTTACATGCTAAATTCAGGGTTGACGTGACGTTGATGGATTGTTGACGTGACGTCATTGTATTGTTAAAGTGACGTCATGCCATTGTTAGGAATAGG
>NW_018408919.1:652040-655659 GCF_002113885.1 Mizuhopecten yessoensis
AGGGTTGAGATTTCTCTATCTTACACAACCAGTAGCGATTGATTATTTTTCTCCCATATCCAACAGTATTTTAATGGTGAAATTAAGGTAAACATGGACCCAAAACACATACAGGCAATTTGTTGATGGATTGTTGACGTGACGTCATTGTATTGTTGAAGTGACGTCATGCCATTGTTATGAATAGGGGAATCCCCCCGTCTCAACCCTAGGGCGGAGACAGATAAATCTAGCACCGGCAAAACGGGAGATAAATCTGTCAGGTGTGGGAGAATCCCCTATCTTACCCACAAGGGGTTGAATGATTCTTTTTCTCTTACCCTGTTCTCCCATTGTGTATCATATACACAATGTAATGATAACGTTACATGCTAAATTCAGGGTTGATGTGACGTTGATGGATTGTCGACGTGACGTCATTGTATTGTTGCAGTGACGTCATACCATTTTTATAAATAGGGGAATTCCCCCGTCTCAACCCTAGGGCGGAGACAGATAAATCTAGCACCGGCAAAACGGGAGATAAATCTGTCAGGTGTGGGAGAAAAGGAAATCTCACACTGGTAAAAATGCGGATACACCTGTCCAGGGTAAGAGAAAAGCTGATCTTTCCCGGCTAAAACGGGAAACACTTCCATGAAGGGTGGGAGAAAACACAATCCCACCCTGAGCGGATAACTGCTCAAGGGGCCGATCCCTCACAGCTTCCAGAGGCGGTTGAGCAGAAAACCACTCTGTTTCTAAAGGACCGGAGGCTGCCTGATAGGCAGAGAACCGTCTCTTTCTGAACCTCCGTTTTGTTAGCAGACTTAAATAGAGCTTCTAATTAAAAGCTGTCTCCAAACTGTACAATATGTGATCCCATTTACCTGAGTCACAAAATTACAGAGGGATTTTTACTGTCCTTGCTCTTATATTGTTACTAAACCTAGGAACACAGCAGTGCCGTGTATTTTTCTACTATGAAAATATTGCCGTCACCTCCACACCAGCCTAGTCAACTTTTGGGGTGCTCTAGTCTGCCTAGCTGTGTCGGTGAGTACCCCACCTGAGTGGGTTACAGTGCTATCTGATTGTTCCTCGACAGGTGAGCGACCGTGGCCAGGCTTCTGTAATGCCAGTCCCCGTCCTTGGCCGAGTTTCCCAATATGCACCTTAGCTGTTAAAATGAAATTGTAAAAACCTTTCTGGTAATGGTTTGCCTGGCCATCCGAAACACGTACAAAAATAACAGTTTGCATTGATGATGAAATCCTTGTTGATGATACTCCTCAACTTACTTGCTAATGTTTGTCATAATACTTGAGCTCTTGAGATAGGTGTACATCTTGAGATAGTTTACCTTCTGCTCCGCACAGATATTGTGTTCCTGCGAACGTGGTATCCCGTAGAAGAAAACTGTTGGCCAGCTACGATGGGAAAGGGGAAATAACTCTTACACAAAATAAGGATGTACACAGAGCTTGATACGGAATATTTACCTGTCACATTATTTAATCAAAGGTTTCCAAATGTTTTATTTAGTGAATTTTGTTGGTTAAATTACATTGAAAACCAGTTAGAATTGTAAATGTTACTATATATTTATGTTAATGTTTGGAAATTGTGTAAACCTTATTGTTGTCTCAATGGATTAATTGATGAAATTATTGATTTTTAATATCAAGATCAGTATTATTTCACATTGAATCTGCCTCAAAGATGTTGAAATACATTGTCAACTTTGACATGGCAAACATAAAAACTCCAATTCAGACCTTTATTTTTATTTTTTTTAGCACGGGTGTAATTTTTTGTTTTATGTAAAAAGGTGATGTTGCATCTCTTGAAACTGAAATAAATACATTGTACATGAAGAGTTCCTTTGTTATGTTCAGAGTCATTTTACATGTTTTATGGGTTTGATCGACTTTCCGACTTTCGGTAAAAATGTCACTCCAACGATCATATATTAGGTTCAGATATAGATTGACAAATTACCAGGTCCTTGTGATCGGCCTAGAAACTTATACATTTAATAATGTTTTTCAATGTCTAACGTAGTTTCCAACCCACCCGAGCTGAGGTATCTCGCTCAGGCCTAATCACGACAGGCCTAGGACGGCAACAAGATGGACAGTATTTCGATTTGGCCATTAATTCATTTCCACATCACACATAATATTGTATATGCTACTTTTGTACCGCAGCCATGACAAAAATTGGCCTTGCCGGCCGAAATTGTGTCGCACCCATCTTCCGGGCATCTTTTGTTCCCCAATCTCTAGTAAAAAAAAAACCATGACATTAGTTGGCAGTTTTTTGTTTGTTTCAGAATAAAAAAAGTACGATAATCTAATTTCGTGATAAAATATATGAAGTTAAAAAAAAATACTATTGGGTTTCGGGGTTTTCTAAAACAGAGACATGTAAAGCAATATATATAGTATGTACGTCTCTGTGTAAAAATGAGGAAATAT
The DNA here is from genome assembly GCF_002113885.1 of Mizuhopecten yessoensis. Taxonomy (NCBI): domain Eukaryota; kingdom Metazoa; phylum Mollusca; class Bivalvia; order Pectinida; family Pectinidae; genus Mizuhopecten; species Mizuhopecten yessoensis. Next base: position 654,500 of record NW_018408919.1, read on the forward strand.
TGGCTTGGTGATGAGTGACACAAAATGTTTACTATCAAACCTTTGCTGGGGTTCGCATAGGGACAAACCGTCGATAAAGTTGCATGATAGGAGACAAAAAAAAGACACTAAAACGGTTGATAATTCTTGTATAAAAGACACTGATTTAGGTGTTTCTTCATTAAGTAATATTTCATAAAATTTCCTTCAGTAGGGGTATCTGTTCATAACTGCAGCCCTCAATGACCCCGCGTTCGATTGATTGATAGGTTTTACCGCTCCTGGTGTCATTGAATTTAATGTGAAATCTGAGTTCGTGCTAACCTCTCGACCAATGAAAATGCACTTGGTCACATGCACATAGACCGAGCTCGGAAGTCGCGTCACTACTTCCCGCGCTGTTAACTCTCATGGACTGACATTTGGGTAAGTGTCCAATATATTTTCGTTGACGTTGTCAAATTGCTACTGACCTATAAGTTTATTCAATTATTTTGATATGGGTATCCTTTTTATGCATCGTTTGGCGAATTATCACTTGTTTGTGTGACCAATTATCGTGTATACGTACATGCTGATTAGTCCTTTAGGCGTATAACCTTTTTTGGACGCCCTTGGGTGACAAACCTTTCACATAATTAGTTGTAATTTTGAGATTTCAACTAATCTCGTTAACCGGTTGTATTTAAAACTATGTTTGGCATTATAAAGAAAGAAAGTTTTTTTAGAAAAGTTGGTAAAAATCGTGAATTTTATTTTGAAATCTCAATTATTGATCATGGATCATTGATATACTCACTTAAATGGAAAAAAATGATAAAAGCTTTAGATATAGGCAAAAATGCTGTTTGAATACAATTCACATTGAAACTTGTTTAGTCAGTCAGTTACTTCCCCTGATCTAAGTTTTCATGATATAATATAAATCAGCCAAACCATACTCAATCGTAGAAAATCACTATTGATAAGTCATAGTTGGAGGTAACATGAATGATCAGCTATTAAATTGATTAATTTGAACAGCACTATTAGTAGGCCTTATGAGCCTACCTTGTGGGGACGGGGAGTCTGAACCTCCTTGGGTATATAGTCCGATTCTCTAACCCTGTATCTGTATACCTGTATGGAGGCACTATACATTAGCCTGCAGCTGTAGTGGCCAGGTCAAACTGATTGGGGGG
>NW_018408919.1:655855-692050 GCF_002113885.1 Mizuhopecten yessoensis
GGGGGGGGGGGGGGGGGGGGGGGTATATTGAACTGAGGTGCAGAGGCAATGCATTTCAGCCCCCTCATCGCCTAATGCCATTTTATAAATGACCTTGACCCACAACAATGACGCAACCCCTCATTTCCTTTTAGAAACAACCTTAGACACAGTCCCCCTCACATCCGTCTCCTTGTGCACATCATCTTGTGGTCATTTAAAATGGTCACAACCCACAACAATTTTTTGACCCCACCCCTCAGCCTTCTTAAGGGTCAGCTTGAGACACGGGAGCAAAGCCCCCCACTCCCTTCCCACAACATTATTCTTCCCACTCCCTCCTCCCTGATAGCTACATCTCTGCAGATCTTAATGTCATATTGATCCAACTATGGAAATTAAGCACTTTTTGAATATAATTCATGATACTGTTAATCGTATTCTGTGAGCATCACATACTTACTATCATTGATATAAGTTGCTGGGAAAGGGTTAAAATCTGTTCGGTCATTCATCTATGATCTGTTGAAAAAATCCTGTCTGGACAACTTTTACAATTTGTACATGTGTCATGGTAATCATGTGAAGATTTGATATATAATTGACAGGTCCAGTACACTCTGCCGATTGAGCTATATCGCTATAAAGACCATATAGCTATATTTACCTATAAATTATAGCTGTATTGAGCTATACTTTCTCGAATTTTCATTAAATTAAATGAAAGTCGCATAAACAACAAGGTTTATGGTAATGATGACTACAAAAAGCATACATTTAGATGTTTATTTTCATTTTTCGTAAATGTTAAATTTTCGATTTTTCAACATCATTATTTTTTAAAAAGAATGCTTATATTCAATGTCTTTTGTTATCTACCTCATGATAAAATCTTCATTTAAAAGCGGCTTTGTTTTGTTTTCCTTAAAAAAGAAAATCACATGAAAATAGCTCAAAAGGCTATATCAGATTGGTAAATAGAGCTATTATAGGTCTTTACAGCTATATAGTTCAATCGGCAGAGTGTACTGGACCTGATTAAGGCGGTATACTACATCAATTTTTGCAAGAGTTATGGCCCTTTGAAACTTTAGTATGTGTCATAGGGCATCATATGAAGCTTTGCATAAAAGAGCAGGATACTGCATCAAGTGTTATGACTCTTTGTTTAATTTGGCAAATCTTTCTTGTGAGCACAACTATTTCCAGTTTTCAATTGTACACAATTTTGTCACAAGGATCATATGAAGATATGCTTATTATAAATGGAGGTTCATGTGTAAATTCTTACAAGAGTTACGGCCCTTTGAAACATATTTTCCTTTTGTGCACAACTTATCCTATTGTTTTTACCATGTGTTAGGAAAGTTTGTATGTGTCACATGTATCATTTGAAGATTTACAGATAATTAAAGTCAGACCAATTGTGAATTTTTAATAAGAGTTATAATATGGCCTAAATTTAATTTGCAATTGAGTGCAACTAGTCTCGCTGGGAAAAAAAGACTCAAGAGACCAGAGTTGAATATAAATTGATACCATTCAGCAATACTCATAAAGCCATAACATTTGGTAAACATTCCACAGCTCCTCAAACTACAGGTGTAGGATTTTACTTTGCATAAACATGCATTTTCCTTCCAAAGTAATATATTAAATCAGCATGAGGTTGAGGATTTTAAAATCAAGATCTTGCATCAATTTTTACTAAAGTTATATAGCCTTTTGCAATTCTGATTATTTTTCCCCTGGCATAACATTTCTTGTTGTCCAGAGTCTGACGTTTTACAGCTGAAGTTTGGGTCCATTCCCCTATAGAAAATAGTGCATTATTTTCCACAGAATCTCTTTAAAATTTCTCATTTTAACTCATTAATAAACAAATTCTATCTTCTATCTAACATCTAAAATGAAATCCTTTTTCATAAATAAGGATACTAGATCTTAAGGATGATACTTTGTTATTGAGAAAGATTAAATTTTCAGTATAATTTGGGAAACATGTTGATAATTTGGATAACTGCAACGTACACACATTTTTAAGTCACCCGAGACAAAGTCTCAAGTGAGACAATTTACATTTTCGACTTCTTCTCCAAAACCCCTGAACCATTTTCAATTCCCAGGCCAAAGGTCAACAAAAATAATGTCCGGTTTGGTCCCAGGGGCCTGAGGGGCAGGGCCAAAAAGGGTCAAAATCTTCTTCTCAAGACCCAGATATGGTAAAATCAAATACTCTTCATAGATGGGTCTTAATGTGATTTATCAAAATTGTGAGTTTTTTTACCCTTGGGTCTCGCGTTCCCCCTGGGGAGGGGGTAAACTTTACAATAGTTTATATAGGGAAATCACATTTTGCACCAACTTTTGTTTAATATCCATTGGAAGATATTCAATTTAGGTTAGGATTATCAGTATTGGGTAGCAGTTTGATGGTATACACATATCAGCGCTGACTGACCCCCCCGGGGCTGAAGGGTGGGGGGCCAAAAAGGGTTGAATTGACTGAAATTTCTAAAAAATCTTCTTCTCAAGACCCATATATGGTAGACTCAAACGTTAACACTCTTCATAGATGGAAGGGTCTTAAGGTTGTCTACCAAAATTGTGAATTTTATGACCCTTGGGTATCACACTTCCCCCTGGGGAGGGGGTAAACTTTACAGTAGTTTATATAGGGAAATCACATTTTGAACCAACATTTGTTTAATTTCCATTTAATATGGTTTATAATGGCAAATAATACTTTGAATATTGCATGTCAATAACTTGATTGGAATTATAACCCTGAGTTGACAGTTTGATACTTTGAAAATTTTGAGCCAGCCCTACCCCCAAGGGCTGTAGGGTGAGGCCCAAAGGAGTCAGTGTGCTACAATTTCTTCATTTTCCTTGTGTAGAATCAGGGGTCCTAGTTTCAAATACTTTTTAGTCTTAAATCTGTGTGCTTGAATAAGGTGGTTTTATTGTTTTTGTCACTTTGAATAATATTTTTGTTCGTGTTAAAAACAAAATCAACTCTCTGTATAAATATATCAGGTGACCGTTAAGGCCCATGGGCCTCTTGTCTAATTCTAAAGTCACAGGCCCCATTCACCAAAAGATTGAGTTTTTATCTTTTCGTTCTTCTTTACAGCGTCGTCCATGAAAACAGCATGGGAATTCCGTCAGCGGTTCTGGTATGTATATATAAATATACATTTTTCAATATGAAAAATATTTCAATTGAAAAAAATAATGATTGATAATGCCATATTTAAATTTGATTTCATGGTTTGAGTCATTTTCAAGTGTAATTACCAACTGTTAAGATTTTGCTCACATTTCAAGGGAGATAATAATGCATGTATATTATTTTTATTTACAGGATGGACATTAGGTTTCAGCCGACCTGTGACCAATGTCGCAAGCGAACTACCCCAGACCGACAGGTAAATATGTTTGCTATTTATCAACTTACATTGCTGTATTTCATAAAGCTGTATGAATCCTGTCTGCATGGTGATGAACTGAAATTTACACCATTGATATATCTGGGATGTTACAGATGGACTGGGAGGTTTGGGCCCAGTAAGGAAAAACCAGCAAAAGACTACAAAGAAAATTTACAACTTCTTCAATTCCTTCTACCAATTGATGTAAAATTTTACCCAAATTATGCTAATATGATTTTTTTTACAGGACTGTCTTACTGTAAGTGGACAGAACCCTGGTCAGATATATCTAGGAAGGTGGTCTGAGCTCTAGTTGGGTGATTTGGCGTCTGGGGTATCTGAAGCTGGATAGATTTATGACATTTCAGCTGCATTATTCACTCCTTTAACAAAGTTTTTAACCCTGACGAACACCATTATTGAGGTACAAGGACCTTTATGGTTATATGTGGGGATCCGATATCATGTACCCCTCCGTGATAGTCCTGAGGGGAACATGTAATCATACTGAGTCAAGTGCTTCATATTGGCTGTTTCCGAGCTGGGGTTAAATTCTCTTGTGACTGGATGGATGAGTGCAGCTGAACTAGAATAAATCTATTTTTGCAACAGTACCTCTTGCGTCGGAAAGTCTGATTAGGGTAAAGGTCATCTGGTCCAGAAAGTCTGACTGACGGAATAGGATGGCCTGCCAGTCCCCGGAGGAGGGTAAATAATTGCATGAATATAGTTAATTAATAATTGTATGAAAATTCCACTTCACCGATTTGGTTAGACCTTGCATTCTGATATATACATTAAACTTGGTTAGCTCAATTTCCATCAAATTGGCATATGTATATTTTACAAACATTTTCGATATCAATATTAACATATCAATGATGGCTACATGTAAATCTTGATCTTGGTAACATTGAGAAAATACAAACTGTATTAGTTGCACATAATTATCCCCACAAAAAATATTCAATAAAGGTAATATATACTATACAGCTGGTCTTCAAAAGTAGAAATGTACTATGTACTCAGTTTAGTTACTGTCAGCTTAGTAAAGTGTATATATGAAAACTTTCAGATAAATACATCCAAAACTATCAAAATTGATTGAATGTAGACCAGTGCTACCAGACAATTCATTCCATGAAGTACCTGTTCATCGAGCATAACATAATCAAGTATATTGTTGTGTATTTTTAGAGGAGGCGCCGACCACGGCGCAGAGATCGTCGCCCTTCCCGATCTCCCCCGGAGGAGGCGCCGTCCAAGGCGCAGAGATCGACGCCGTCATCCCGATCTCTTTCCATATGCCCCCGGTCCATATGAGGTAATTGACACTCTTGGAATTAATTATGAAAATGAGGAAATAAAATGTTCATTGCAGTTAATTTCTATTCTCTTGAATGTTGACCTTGAATGTAGCTAAAATTTTGAAAAATAATTTCCATCAAAATTGGTCATCATATTCAGTTCAGACCTGAGTATTTAATCCTATCTATATAGTAGTTGCTCTCATAAGAAAAAAAATCTCATGTTTATCTTAATTTTCTTTCATGAAGGACACGGGGGACGTGCCTGGAAGTGGCACCGAGACACTGCCATGTTTCGTGTTGGTTTGACTTTCTTCACACTGAGGTAAATAACAATGTTAAAAAAGGTGAAAATGACAGTGGGAGCTGATTTGGTGCTGTTATATATATTTTTCTGTTTTTGCTCAATTACAGTCTGTTGATGATTTTACGTTCCAATTTTTATCTAACCTAATTTTGACACTTGTGTTACCGTTCTGACAGTAATCTTTTTGTTTCAATAGAGCTTTAAAAGACAGACATTTTATGATTTTAATTATTAATGCAGTTTATTTCTTCTTTTAGCCACAGTGTGGAGGCAGTCAAAAGGGCCGTGCTAAGGGCCCAAGGGTGTGACATAGTGGCAGGTCTATGTCGCCGTAGAGCGGGGAAATTCCGTTAGGCAAGGTAATTAATAAATATCAATTTGAATTAACCTGATTTTAGATGTATGTGTTTTTTACAGATCAATAAAAAATAATAATGCCCTGAAACTATCAAGACCATGAAGTTATCAGAATTAATTTAGCTTTCAGGGCCTGTATTTAGGAAACCATTTTCATGCTCAAATTAGGTTCCTGATATATTGATGAAATATTCAATAAATGGACTTTACTTTTTTGCCATGTCAGATGATTTAAGCAAGTGATAAGACAATTGGTGTAAGCAGAGAATTGACACGACGCATTAGCATGATAACAGTTTCATGAATACAAGACCGGGCCAATATCAGTATTCATGAATCCGTTCTCCAATCTGATTAAAATCATCTGTTACATGGCTCCGCCTGAACATCTGAATGTGCCGCGGTCAAGTGACCTTAAGATGAACCAATCAGAGGCGCGCTGACAAAAGTTCGCCAGTGAATCGGAATATCATGGTTGATAGATAAATAGCGAGGGGTATCAAACAGATTAGTTTTCCAAAACGAATATGGCGGCAGGAACTGACTTTTCTACGACGAAAAGGAAACGTACCCAATGGGTAATAATTGCTTAGGCAACACCGCCACACAGTCCTTCTTCTCTAATAAAGCTTCGAATATCTTTTTCTGTTCGGGTTTCAGACGATCAATTAACTTCATTCTCATCAATGTCCGCCATATTTGTTACAACTCCGAGCGCCCTTTTGAAAGAGGGTCTCTGATTAGTCAAAATTTAATGAGTATTTATAAATATAAAGGTTACCTCAACGTGACCCTGACCGCGGCACATTCAGATGTTCGGGTGTAGTACGAAGTTAACGAAGCCATGTAACATATGATTTTAATCAGATTGTTCGTTCTCAAGCTCAAACTCAGATTCTGTGCTCATGCAAGCCCAATATCTTGTTCAGCTGATAAATTACTTAGCTTCACATTTGTAAGTGATTTAGAGGTACTCTAGGGGGACCATTTTCATTGTTAACTTTTGTCTTTTTCACTTATGTTAAACAAACTCAATACTTGTGCATCTTGAGAGCGCATCTTGGGAAAATGGAGTCTGAGGTGTGTTTGAGGTTTGTTAATTTCACCAGTGTTGTTATGGCCCTTTATTATCTGTATAGAACTTTGTCCACAATTTCTCCTTAGTACCTTAATTGTTACATGTTGGGATGTCTTTTGTTCAGTTTCACTTGATTGTTGATCTTTGCTCATTTTTCTCTTTAAGTCAGTCCTTATCATGGCTCTACTGCCTTAATTTAAAGACATGTCTTGATGCATCACAAGGTCAAAGGTCAATGTCATTAACAACAGAGGGCCAAAAATGGTCTCATTTCAATATGGTTTTGTCCGTCAATATTTGATAGTTTCCTCTACTTGATAGTCTTGAATACTAGCACTACTTGAGAAGGCTGTTTTTTCACCTACCTTAATAGATGTATGTGGTAACCAAGTTAATACTCAAGAAAGCTTGAATGAGGTCTACCGTGGTGTATTGTGCACCTGATTATGGTGCTTTTGTTCCCATCATTTCCTACATCTGTTCAGTTATCTGTCTATCTGCAGTATCTTTCATCTTGCTCTTTCAATAACTGAACATTGTGCTGGTCTAAATAGATACTACAAGGCATTGTTTATCCCCAACCCATCCTCACCACCAAGCCAAAAACACTTGTATCTATTGTGAAACAAGGAACCTGTTGTTATTAAGAGGTATAATTTACTGTATACCTGGAAATATTTGTTACAGTTTAATTTTTGCTTTGCCCTTCACAACGATGGCAAATTTATAAATATCTCTTTGTTTTGAGATATCAATGTGTAAATTGTGTATATATATCATTATTCATTTCTCTTACAGTACGATGTTGGGTGCCACGACTTTGGACTCATCTGAAGCATTAGTGCCTTTTCCTGAAGGTATGAGAATTTCTTTATTGTGCAGAGTTAAGATGAAAAGATCAACTTTTTCATTGAAAGATGGGTTCTCGCTGACAAAAAGCATCATGGTTTTATTTCCACTATCAAATAAACTCTGAAATTTCAATGCCAAATCAATTTACAATCCCATCTGGTCATAAACATCCTATTGCCACCATTGTCTATTAATTGTGTTAATTAAATTCATTAACATAAGAACCTTCTTAGTTCCCTGGGGTTGATTGAACTTAAATTTGGTACCAATATAGTTCGGACAAGTTCGCATTTCAGAAGTTCACGTCCATTTTGGGTAGAGTCATGCCCCTTTTGCTGCCAAATAAGGGCATTGGGTAGTAAATGCAAGAACTTTTTTATTTTTTAATCAATTCTTTTCAAATTTTGTACAGTAATGCTAGAAGCAATAATGTTCAACATATATGATGAGTTTTTCTGTCAAGTTTTAATGTTTTGGCATATCTGTTTATGCGATAACTCCAGTCAAAACACTTTTCTTACTAAAAGTACTGAGCAGGCGACACATCCACTCCCGTGGAATTCTAGTGTATATAGCATATATATATTCATATATATACATATACATATATACATATACATGTGTATATAAATTCTTGTATATATAGCAGCGAGAACCCGTATTTATTGGTGAACTGGAAAATATATAAGAAAGAAGGAAATATATAATGACAAAAATAAATTGTATGTTTCAGGTACCCCGACTTACCCTAGTTTTTACCTTCAATGACCATAGCTGTTGATAGGATGTTAAACAATACTAAACCAAACCAATCGACACAAACAATTTATCTCGCATAAATGCACTCCATCCAGATTTAATTGGGATAAATTGATGGATAATTAAACAAGGCAACTATATATATAAACCCTCTCTACTTCACAGGCTGGTATCCAAACCATTTAAAGCCCATATTATTATTTAAAAGACATAAACAAATTTTTGGTGATTTTTGTAATTTCTTACCAAATTAGCCCACCTAAAAAAGAAAAAACCTGACTAACCCTATTTTTTCAGTAATGTAGCCTGAAATAAACAATTTTTTTCCTGAAAAGTGTAATTACTACATACTGTAAATAGGACTCGGTGAATTACAATTAACAAAATGCTTTGACCTTGTTAAAAATCTCATAAATAACTCCTCAAAACGTAATCGCTGCTTTAATAGTTTCCTTAAGACATCGGAGAGAATTTGTAAAGTTGAAGGTCAAGGTCACTTGATGCACAGTTGAAACATCTGTTGATCAGCAAATTTACAAAAGTTATGAAGACTGACTGCAAATTAAAAAAAAGGTTAATGTTTCAAGGTCTAATGTTTTATGCATCAGAGGTCAAATGTCAAGGTCACTTACATATTTCTTTTATCAATTTCCCATTGTTGAAAGGGAGCGGTATGATTTTTTTGCTAGCTATTACATAGCAGTACATGTACATCAGATGAGACTGAGGTCAATCAACTTTAAAAACAATCAACCAAAGTGCTGTTATATTTGTTATAAATGTACATCAACATATGTTTTTTTGACTCCATAACCAAAAGCAACGCTAAAAAAGAACAATTTCATAAGATCAGGTTGTTGATGGGGAAAAGTTATGTGATTGAGGTTTTTTTTTTGTAGGAGATTGTCTAACGTCTCGGACAGTCACCTGGTCAGGGTTTTCAAATGCGTGGAGTCTAACTCTAGATGGATGACTTAGCAATGGAAATATTTGGAACTCAGTTGGTTTTGTCATTTCTCAACTTCGAACTGTCCCTTCTTTGACAATGCATTTAATTCCAAATACAGACATGAATCTGACACGAGTATGGCTTTACAGCATCATGATTGGGAAGTCAGGCCTGTGCGGTCGGGCTTGATGGACCAATGGACCGCCATGTGTGTTGTACTGCTCTGTAAATCTTGTGCTGGAGGATTGTTTGTGTCTGGACTTCTATACATTGTGAAAGAATGGACAAAACTAGTTGGGCCATGACTAAATCTTCTTGAGGCTTCATCTATCTTCTTTGCTNGGAAATATTTGGAACTCAGTTGGTTTAGTCATTTCTCAACTTCGAACTGTCCCTTCTTTGACAATGCATTTAATTCCAAATACAGACATGAATCTGACACGAGTATGGCTTTACAGCATCATGATTGGGAAGTCAGGCCTGTGCGGTCGGGCTTGATGGACCAATGGACCGCCATGTGTGTTGTACTGCTCTGTAAATCTTGTGCTGGAGGATTGTTTGTGTCTGGACTTCTATACATTGTGAAAGAATGGACAAAACTAGTTGGGCCATGACTAAATCTTCTTGAGGCTTCATCTATCTTCTTTGCTGGGAAGTCTGTCTATTGTCAAGATGACATAAATTTGAAGAATCCTGACCTCAGGACGGAAAGATTGCCCCATAAAAAAACAAGGTAAGTGTAGCTTGACACTAAAATAAAACAGCTGGATTTACTTTCCTTTGCAATGAAAGGAAGTTTAACAAAGTTATATTGGAATCGGGATAACTGTCAATCAGTCTGTAGACACAACATAAAACTAAGGGACATGAGTAAACCATAAAGTATAGAGTTACTTCCCTTGTTTATAGATCAAGTTATGACCTTTTAATGTTATATACATTGTTAGCACTTCTCCCAAATGACTGCACATATTTAATGATACTTGATACTAACTATCTTACATTGAGAGGATATGAATTAAATGTTAAAATGGAGTCAAATGTGTAATTTAGTTTAGTTATGAAGTTTGGTATGCATGTACCTATAATAGTTATACTTGAGTTCGAATTGAAGCAAAATTTGTGCATAATTAATGAGCATACTGTGCTCTGATTGGTCAATTGCCAAATAGAAGTTTTCACACAATAACTTGCTTGAATATTGTTGTATTTCGATGAAAATTAGTATTCTTGTACATTATATAGAAAAACAGGGGCAAAATCCAAGCATAATCAGGGCCCCAAATCGGAGATGCAGGTGTCCTACAGTAATCATCTGTCCGCCCACACTTTCATTTCTGAACATTATATCAGAATTCAAAAGAATGAATGTATGAAATTTGACATGGCGATACACAGAAGGATAGATGTGCAATAGGGATTTAAAGAAGAATCCAGAAATGATATACTTTACATTATTGCAAATGTGATGTCTCATGGAAAAATTTAAGAAGTCAAAGGGTATGCTTATAAAATTTGAATAATATTATAATAGTAATCAAAATANGAACTGAATCAAAGTACTGAAAGCTACCAAACTGAAGACTGTGAAAGGGAATTTTCTGTGCAGTATCGCACCTGACTGCCTTTAGGAACAATTGACAAAACAGAAAAAAAGTGATGTTGATAAAAACTGAAGGATATGATAGGGCTTCATTTGACTTTGAGGAAGCCCTGCTAGCCTGGAAAAATGTGAAGGAGAGGAGAATCTACGAACTGAATCAAAGTACTGAAAGCTACCAAACTGAAGACTGTGAAAGGGAATTTTCTGTGCAGTATCGCACCTGACTGCCTGTAGGAACAATTGACAAAACAGAAAAAAAGTGATGTTGATAAAAACTGAAGGATATGATAGGGCTTCATTTGACTTTGAGGAAGCCCTGCTAGCCTGGAAAAATGTGAAGGAGAGGAGAATCTACGAACTGAATCAAAGTACTGAAAGCTACCAAACTGAAGACTGTGAAAGGGAATTTTCTGTGCAGTATCGCACCTGACTGCCTGTAGGAACAATTGACAAAACAGAAAAAAAGTGATGTTGATAAAAACTGAAGGATATGATGGGGCTTCATTTGACTTTGAGGAAGCCCTGCTAGCCTGGGAAAATGTGAAGGAGAGGAGAATCTATGAACTGAATCAAAGTACTGAAAGAGGTACATGTTTATGTTCCTACATGTTTATGTTATGTTTTTTTTTTCTCTCTTATATATGTAGCTTGTTCTAGAACTTAGGTTAGGATAAGGCCACTAAGTGTGATAACACTGGCCAGCTGGTCGGAGCAATTAACCCATGTGGTAAGGTTGGGGTAGCCGGCTCGCAGCATCTTTTCATTTGTGTTCATTGTGACTTGTATAATATAATTTTCTTTTCTTGAATTTGTGTCTCTGTTTAACATTTTTGGTTGCACACTTTACCAGGTAAGTAAGTTGTATTATTAAAGTTTTTATCTTAACATTGTCTCCAAGCTCCATCAGGTTCACCAATATTGTGCCTGGAGAAATTGGTTTTAAAATTGCATGATGTTTTCCATGTTTAGTTCATTTTACACACTGTAATAGAACAGTTATAAAATTAACAAGATTAAAGATTTCAAAAATTTGTATCCACTCCAGACACACACTTTGTGTACATATAACAGCAAACATACATACATGCATATAACAACATGCATATATACATATAATAGCATACATACATACATACAGATAACAGCAAACATACATACATGCATGTAACAGCATACATATAATAACATACATATAACAGCAAACATACATACATGTATATAACAGCATACATACATACATACATGCATATAGCAGCATACATGCATAGCAATTAGGCCTATAGGGGGCCCTCAATTTATTGTCGATAGTGGTCATTGTTTACACAAGCGTTGGCCAGTTTGGCGGTTTTAATTTTGTTGCACCCATCACCGCCCCTCTCTGCCTTCATTTTATTTATATATATTGTCCAATGCTTAAAAAATTTCATGTATTTTTGTTTTGTTTTTGTCATGTATTATACTTTTTCTGTTGTTTTGTATGACTATTATTGATGTATGTTTTAGGTATGGTTATGTATTTCTGCCATGTGTTTATTTTCTGACTAAACAATGTAATATACCTCTATGCATAATTTGTATTTGTTCAACCTTTTTTTTATATCCTTTTTTTTCCGTGTGTATGACTTGTTTCAGATATTTTCTTGGCTTTTGATGAGTGAGACAACACTCGCCTGCTGGTCTTGAGCAAAGGATAAACCTACCTCCCTGATTCAGGTTGGGGTAGCCGGCTCGCAGCTTACCTATATAGATCAGAGATGTTTTTTTTTTTTTTTTTTTTTTTTTTTTTTTGTGGGCTGTTCATGTTTCAATTTGCTTTTTGTAGGCATTAAATTCTTGGGGAATTTTGTACCCCCAATTCAGTTTTAGGTCATTATGTTGAGTAGTTTAGATTACTTTAGGAGCAGCCCCCAAGAATGCCAAAAATAATAAATATTAAAATTTGTATAACTGAACAAGTCACTAGTTTCGAACCTTTAATAAATTTTCTTGAACTATAATTACTGTTGTTTTGTTGTGTATAAAACATGCATATATATAGCGGCATACATGCATACCTATAACAGCATTACTACATGCATATAACAACATACATGCATTAACATTAAAGCATACATACATGTAATATCACACATACCTACATACATATAGCAGCATATATGCATACATATGACAGCATACATACATATAATAGCATACATATTACAGCATTCACGCATACATATAACAGCATACCTACACACATATAACAACATGCATGCATATACATTATAGCATACATACATATAAACTTATGTATGTATATATGGTATTATATATGTATGTAGGTATGCAAGCTTCTATATGTACATTTAGCATAATAGCATACATGAGTACGTATACCTTATAATAGCATACATGCATACGTATACCTTATAATAGCATACATGCATATAATAGCACATGCCTACATACATGTATACGCATACATACATATAACAGCATACATGCATACATATAACATATTATAGCATAAATGTATATAACATTCATATACATTATAGCATACATACATATAAAAGCATACATGCATATATACCACAGCATGCATGCATACATATAATACAATACATACATTTAATAGCTTGCAAACCTACATACATAGATTAGCATACATACATACATATTACAACATTCATGCATACATATAACAGCATACCTACATACATATAACAGTATACATATAACAGCACACATGTTAACAAATTATAGCATACATACATATATTAACATTACCTACCTACATATATTAGGCTAGCATACCTACATACATATAACAGCATGCATACATATACATTATAGCATACATACATATAACATTAGCATACATACCTATAACATCATACCTACTTACATATAACAGCATACATACATATGCATTAAAGCATACATATACATTATGTATACATATAACAGCACACATACCTACATTATATTATATTAGCATTCATACATACATATATTGGCATGCCTACATACATATCACAGCATACATGCATACATATAATAATATACAAACAATAACATACATACATATAATAGCATACATACATTTACATATAATAGCAAACATACCTACATACATATACTTACATACATATAACAGCATACATATAACATACATACATATGATAGCATACATATAATAGCAAACACCTACATACATATAACAGCATACCTACATATAACGGCATACATGCATACATATCATTAAATATATACATATTAAAGCATACCTACATAGATATATTAGCATACATACATATAGCAGCAAACCTACATACATCAGTAACTGGCTTAGGTAAAGTGCAATGAAGGATCTTCAAATCAATGACCTTGACCTATTTGCATTGAAATATGGGTTAAAAATGCTAACACTTTGAAATTCTACTATCTAAAATGCTTGTTGTCTAGAGCAATGATACTTAAGTATGTAATGAGACCAGCCATGTACATCAGCAGCTCACATGATTCTTTGGTGAGTCATTGTCTACAAGTGTGGTAAGGAACAGCTAGGTAGCCTCAGACCTCAGGACATGGAGTCATTGACTACAGGTGTGGTAAGGAACAGCTAGGTAGCCTCAGACCTCAGCACATGGAGTCATTGACTACAGGTGTGGTAAGGAACAGCTAGATAGCCTCAGACCTCAGGACATGGAGTCATTGTCTACAGGTGTGGTATGGAACAGCTAGGTAGCCTCAGACCTCAGGACATGGAGGCATTGACTACAGGTGTGGTAAGGAACAGCTAGGTAGCCTAAGACCTCAGGACATCGAGTCATTGTCTACAGGAGTGGTAAGGAACAGCTAGGTAGCCTCCGACCTCAGGACATCGAGTCATTGTCTACAGGAGTGGTAAGGAACAGCTAGGTAGCCTCAGACCTCAGGACATGGAGACATTGACTACAGGCGTGGTAAGGAACAGCTAGGTAGCCTCAGACCTCAGGACATGGAGCCATTGACTACAGGTGTGGTAAGGAACAGCTAGGTAGCCTAAGACCTCAGGACATCGAGTCATTGTCTACAGGAGTGGTAAGGAACAGCTAGGTAGCCTCAGACCTCAGGACATGGAGCCATTGACTACAGGTGTGGTAAGGAACAGCTAGATAGCCTCAGACCTCAGGACATGGAGTCATTGTCTACAGGTGTGGTATGGAACAGCTAGGTAGCCTCAGACCTCAGGACATCGAGTCATTGTCTACAGGCGTGGTAAGGAACAGCTAGGTAGCCTCAGACCTCAGGACATCGAATCATTGTCTACAGGTGTGGTAAGGAACAGCTAGATAGCCTCAGGCCTCAGGACATGGAGTCATTGACTACAGGTGTGGGAAGGAACAGCTAGGTAGCCTCAGACCTCAGGACATGGAGCCATTGACTACAGGTGTGGTAAGGAACAGCTAGGTAGCCTAAGACCTCAGGACATCGAGTCATTGTCTACAGGTGTGGTAAGGAACAGCTAGGTAGCCTAAAATACATACATATTAAAGCATACCTACATAGATATATAGCTGTTATATGTATGTATGCAATTTTACGTATGCTATTATATGTATGTGTGCTATTATATGTATGTTATGATATGTATGCATGTATAATGTGATGTTTGCATGTATGCGGTGAATTGTATGCATGTATGCTATTATATGCATACATGTACATATAACAGCATACCTACATACATGTTACGGCTTCCTTTAAAAGGCTTCTTGTCCTGAATGACCAAGTAGATTTTGACTAAATTTGGTCTGAAGCATGCTTAGGCCAAGGAGACTCAATTTTGAATAAACGGTGTGTGTGCCCCCCCTGGGGCTGAGGAGTGGGGCCCAATAGGGGAAATATAGCAAATTCTGTAAAATCCATCTTCTTCTGTAGGAATGAAAGGATTTGTTTCTCATTTTTTCAGAACCATCCTTAGGGGAAAGGGAACACATTTTGTATAAATGGTGTGTCTTGCCCTCATGGGGGCTGAGGAGTGGGGCCCAATTTGAGAAACATTGCAAATTCTTTTTCTATTATAGTATATTGTTTCCATTTTACAGATTTCTTATGTGCAAGAGATGTATATATCTATACTAGATTTAGATTTGTAATTATTTGAACAAACTTTATTCTACAGTGCATATCAGAAAATAATGATTACTTCAAATTCAGTGACAACAATAATAATTAATAAGGAGATATGACGATAAGATATATATTTTAAGTTGTGCATGCTTCATTTTGAGGCTGATCATACAGAGAAGCAATAAAGGTTGACAGGCAGCCATCTTGGATTTCGACAGTTCCAGATTGTAATCAGTGTTTCCCAATAAGTACATTTACTTGACAGATCTTTCTCAATATAATACAGGCAGCCATCTTGGATTTTGATATTGAAAGTTTGTTATCGGTATTTCTCAAGAAGGACCAGAGGGATTTTTCTCAAATTTTATAAGTAGGTTCCCCTTGGTCCTGAGCTGTGCAGGGCAACTTTTGAGACTGATCGGATTAACCACATGGCCGACAGGCAGCCATCTTGGATTTTGATAGTGAAAGTTTGTTATCGCTATTTATCTGGAAGTATCGGAGGGATCTTTCTCAAATGATCAAAATGTCAAATGTAAACATTGTAAACAGTTTTCTCTCCAAAATGTTTCTATTTTTTTTTTATCAATTTAAAAACAACAAGAAATTAGGCTTGAACATAAAATCAATTCTTAAAGCATGAGAGCAATTTCATATCTACAGGCCCTGGAGTCTTTAAGTAAGCTAGACACTGAGATGTTGCAGAGAAGCTTGGAAATGGAAAACAGCTAGACTCCGAAAGCAAGAGAAGTCACTAGACTCTGAAATTTCCTGGAGAAGCTATACGAGTTAAATATGACTTAATATTAATCTAATCTAATTGTAAATCCCTGACGAGGCAGAAAATGACCTTTAATGCCCCTAGTCCTTTCACATGTAGGTTTCCAATAGACAATCATGATACCCGATTCATTTTGAGACTGAAACAGGAAGGCTGGTACCAAGAAATACTTGACAGATCTTCATGAAATTTTATAAGTTCATTTTTAGCTCACATGGCCATAGTGCGGCGTCCGTCGTCCATCCGTCCGGCGTCAATATTTTATATCTGCCGATAGCAACTCTATTATATCAATTTAGTATGGAAATATAAATTGTTACAAAAGATAATTCTGGGACTAACCAGATTGCACAGTGTAGTCTGCACTGTCCATGGTTACACTTTTGGACCCACTTGCAATAACACTTTGTCAGAATATGAAATAACACCAATTTAAAGGGATAACTGTCCTGTTCTATTGTCACAGGAGAAAATAACTAGTAAATGGCAAATGATCCTTAAAACTTTTGTTGAACTATACATTCAATATTGTTAAGTGTCAAAAAGAAAAAAACGTGTTGGACAGATTCATTTTCAATTTCAATAAATTTTATTGTCAAAAAGACAAAGGGATTGGATAGCAGGCATAGCCTATTAAGGCCTCTCCAAACACAGTAACAAACAGTGGTACGAGCATTGACACACATACAAACACATATAAACAAGTTGATATCATCAAATTAATAATCAAATTAGGGGAAACAACCACTAATTCCTATTCTGAAGGACTATGGTGAGCTTATGCCATACCGCAGCGTCCATCCGTCCGTCCGTCAACTTTTTTCCAAAACGCTACTTGTCCTGAACGGTCAAGTAGATTGTGACTAAATTTGGTCTGGGGCATCCTTGGGCCATGGGGACTAAATTTTGTGTAAATGGTGGGTGTGGGCCCGCTTGGAGCAGAGGGGCGGGCCCAATAGGAAAAATAGAGGGAAAACCTTTAAAATCCTTCTTCGACCATCAGGATAAAGGGATTTTATCCTTATTTAGTCTGGAGCATTCTTTGGCCAAGGGGACTCAATTTTGTATAAATAGTGGGTATGATCCCCCAAGGGGCATAGGGATGGTGCTCTGTTTGAAATTTGTTAAGTTACCGCATCAAGCAGATGAATTTATGCATATTAAACACAGGTTAGATATATAATCAACAATTGTTGTGAAGCTTTATATTCTTATTTATATAGTTGTTTCCCAATATTTTTTAACAAAATATTATAACTGAACCCCAGCCCCCCTCATCAACACTATTAAAAATAAACCAAAAAAAGGAAATACTGATATTAATATATTAATATTCATGTACCATTTTTGGAAATCAGAAGAATTACATTGAGCAAATGAATAAAAGAAAAACAAATCATGAGTGAATCATTTTTAATTTCATTAGAAATAATTGAGTTCTTCTCGAAATTGAAATGTGATTTGATACAGATAGGAGAATATGTTTTTTTGAAAGATGTTTTTAAAGTGTAGATTAAGCTAGATAAAAAATCACTTCATATTGAAAATCAGAAACTGTGTTTACAATGCTTATCTGGCATATTTATTCAAAGAAGAAAACAAGTTCATCTTCTATCCAATAAGGAGTTATAAAAAATAAAGGAAAGCTTAGTCAAGACAGAACAAGATAAATATGGTAATTTTGGAATGGGGAACAAAATAAAGACAAAGTTCATATTAATGGAATTGTAATGATGTTCAAAGAATTTAGTTGAGGTTATTGCTTGTGAAGGAGTATCAACCGAAATCGACACACATGACACCCATGCATTTGTGAATGATTTTGATGTACTTTTGTTATGAACCCTAGTTTTATGTAAAAGTGTACCCCTGTGAAGTTATTCTTGTTGTGTTTATATGTGTACATGTGTATATCTTTATAGGATTGGCAGCAGAGGTTCCATGTTCAATCTCTAGAATACATCCTTTTAGATAATTGATTTGCATAGTAATTACTTCCCTTTGTCCATGTTTCAAATGTTAAAAATAGAAAATGGCATCGACTCCTTTTGGCAATAATTGATTATTTAAAACCATTTAAACCGAAGAAAGCAATCTGTTCCCTGTTGGAAGTGTCATGAATCTGAGGGAAAATGATTCAGCCTTATAAAGTGAAGCCACCTTCTCTATACAGTTACTGACAGACTCCACACTGCCATATGTCACTGTTGGTAAGTCCTTGCAGCCTTTCGAAAAAGTTCATGAAGTCCTCAAGGTATGAGAGAGGGGGTCTGTTTATATTTCTTTGTTTCACATCCTTCTTCCTCCCATCAATAACCATCCCTGTCTGTTGTAATATTGATTGCTTTTCAGGTTTAACAATCCCCCTATGTTTAGAGACAAAGTAAAAAAAAAAAGAGTCATAGTAATAAGAAATAAAACTGGATAATCTCTAAACTTTTGAAAAAACATTTTGTCATGAACCAAAAGTTATGTTCAGATTTCAAACCGAAGATACATTGAAATTGTGCAACTCAGAAAAAGAGGTTTGAAAATTATTTATTTCCACTTTTCCCCCTAAGAGTTATTGAATCTCTAAGTTATGAATGATTACCATTTAGAGGCCGCGCCATGGCATAAGCTCACTACATCCCTTCTGGCATGCAAGCTAAAAATAAACAATAATAATAATGCATGCTAAAATGATTGACAACCCTGAAACTAGAACTTGTTTGAGATATTATTGACCTTTGTAATTGTGTGAAGTTGATTAAAATCCCCAAAGGAATGAAGCCGCAAGAGTGCTGACAAGGATTTCCAAAAAATGGTAATGGTGACCTTGACATTGAACCAACAACCCTAAAACTCAAACTTGTCTGAGATAGTTTGATTAAAATCCTTCAAGGAATGAAGCGGCTAGAGCGCTGACAAACATTGGTGCTACGTACATGTACGTAAACAGACGGACAGAGAGGAAACCTATAGTCCCCCTCGGTTTACTAATAACCACTTAACAAGGGTTTTGTTTAAGAATTGAATGTATTTCATATTTCAGTCATAATCAGCGGAAACTAATATAACCTGTAAGAGCTTGTTTATCACCACTTGAACTGCTTATTCAGAAACCACACTTATTTTTCCCTATTTTCCAAAAAAAATAATGATTGACTCGGAAAGTAAGAATAGTCCCTGTGAGCATTGGTATGTCCTGTGGCCTTGGGCATCTTGCCAACATGTATTTACCTCATCTTGGGTCAGATGAAACTTGAGGAGTTTTTTCAGCCTTAAATAACAAAATTGATATATTCTATACACTTAAAGGACTTGTGAATGAGGAAACTAACTGATCTATCTTGTCACTTGTGGATTATAAGGGCACATTGGTTATATGAATAATTAATTCATCAAGACCTTCTGGTCTACAATAACTCAATGTTGATAATGTTGACAATGGTGAAAACCCACAAATATAAACTGATTCATGACATTGCAGACTAGGGCATTACATAATACAATTGTGAGAGTAAATATGATTTCTATTAATAGCAGGGCCTCATGCTCAAAAGTACCACAGGAAAGGAACAATATACACCCTTTCCCATGCCAGACTGGCATAATTAAAATCATTCTGATGCATTATTGTACATGTAATATTTAATCATGTATCAAAATATTGAAATTTAACAAAAAGAAACTTCATCTGTACAGTATACATTGATCATAAATCCTTTAATATCTTGAAAATATATTTTAATGTACAGGAATTGCTCCTCTTTGCCCTTACATGTACAGTCGAACCTCGTTATCTCGAACTCGTATAACTCGAAGACCCCGTTTAACTCGAAGCATTTCATCGGTCCCGGCCAAAACTCTTCTTAATCTTAGTAATAAAAACTCTGATAATTCGAACTCTGAAAACTCGAAAAACTCGGATATCCCGAAGTGAAACATAGGTCCCAACAAGGTAAATCCTACATAAAAATATCTCCTACCTCGAAGTTTCTTAAGATTCACCAGTCTATCATATATTCTTTAATTATTTGATACACATTTGACGCAGTGCTACGGTAAACATCGTTCTAAATGAGCAACTTACGCTCGGTCATAATTACTTTGATTAAACTTATGGCATTAAAATGTGTTTGACTGTAAAAACACTTTGTTCAAACAAAGAAACAGACTTCATCAATGTTGATTAACAACAATTAGTACTCACTGCGAGCCCGTAAACAATTTGAATGGCACTTTATTTACACCAAAGCTGCGGACACATTCTAACCGGAATTGTATGTATTTCAAACCATAGAAAAAGAAACTGGTATTACATATGCATCCTTTGACACATGATGACTTACTTCAGTCAATCAGAATGCATTATGCTAATTAACTATGTGCAGATTGTATTCAGTTAAAAACTCATGTTGAGCCTTTTCCTTTCCATAATGTAACTGGGTTGGGTGAGTTCCCAGTGAATGTTTGAAGAACTCACAATGACTGTACAAATCAGTTTATGTTTATTCTTGCACTTAGATCATCAAATTCCATGAATCAATATCTGTCTTGTTTCATCTCTTACATTTTCAGATATCCTTATACATAAACATGTATATCATGAATTCTGGCTCTGGGCAGAATTCCTAGACTCTTCCTAAATGTAAGTTTCTACTTCTATTTTCTTCTCTTTTAACATGTAGTCTGTATAATGTTGTAAAATATGTAATTGCTACTATTTGAATGCAATTGAGTTGAATTGCAAAATGTTGGAAGACAGAAAATTGAACCATGTAGTATTTTATTTTTGCATAGGACCCTGGGTCGGCTGACATTTTCCTAACATTTAGGAAAAGTCTAGGAATTCGGCCCACATAGCAAGGTACACATATATATCTAAATATTATTGCAAAGTTTGTATTTTGAGTATCATTCCAAGTAAATGCTAAATGTAATGCTGAGGGTAGATTATCTCCCCTTATACGGTATTGATCCAAGATTTTAACCCTACCACAACAATATAAAGACAAGTTTAATCAGAATTAAATCATATTTGATCAAGTTATTACGGGGAAACTATCAATCAATCTGAAAGCATTATGCTTATAACATTTATTAGGCACAGATTTTGTCCAACTTTAAACTTGGTCAATATCATATTATACAAAGAAGTTAAATCAGAATCAGATCAAATTTGAGAAAGTTATTGTGCAGAGAAGTTTACCATAACAACATTGTTAGTTTACTAATTATGTGCAGATTTTGCTCAACACCAAACTTGGTATAAGTCTTTGTATATTGTTCACGCTTACAAAGTTTCATCAGAATAGAAGGAAATTTTAACAAGTTATCGTGTGGAAGTCACCGATGGGCACTCCCCATTTAAAATGTTTGAGATGCATATGAAAATTACATTTAGTAAATATTATGATAAAGTACTACATTGTTAGTTGACCATGTCATATGATTTAACATAATACAATAAGTTGTTATGAGCACTGAGTCCCTGCTTGAGCATGAGACAGTTTCATGAAATTAGAACCGAGCTGGTTTATTGGATTGCTTTTATTACTTTATTTTAATGGTGATGAGCTAAAACCAGGTAAAAAGACCCCTCCTCCCCCCTTGTACATGTGAAACTTACCAGCAGGATGTAATGGTACAATTTTCAGTAGCTTTTCTTCATTTAACATACAAATTTCTATTTAATTTATAATTTGATTTATTTTTACATACATTTTTACCACATTCCATTACGTGGTCCCTCATTTTTGACATTGATATGATGCAGCCACGTTGTATACATTCCTCTAGCACATCAGTTGTATACCTCCACCATCTTTTTCCTGCAATGTTAAATAAAACAAGAATTCCACGGAAGTGGACGTGTCGCTTGCGCAGGAAGCTGGGAGATTGTGCTTAGCAGTGCATGAAGTTTGAGTTTGATCGGCCCAAGGAAACTCCAGTTATCGCACGAAAACATATTTTCTATTTATAGTAACAGTGACCTTGACCTTTGACCTTCGGACCTGAAAAGCAATCCCAAGCAAGAACTTTTGGTAAGGAAGCACTGCATGAAGTTTGAGTTTGATCGGCCCAAGGAAATCGCACGAAAACCTCTGAGCGGACGACGCCGCCGACATAGCAATACCTATGTGTCACCAGCTCTTCGCAGGCGACACAAAAACTGGATTTACCCCAAGCCTGGTCTTCATGGATACCCTGCAGTAAATGTACTAATATCAATACCCGGCGTCCTCTGCCACGACGCAATACATCTGTTCCTCAGTAAATAGTGTTTTTGAATTCAATATCTTGACCTCATGAATCTCATTTCATTATAGGACACATCGTGTGCACCTAGCTGACACTGATGTACCTTCACATCTGAAGTCTCATGTTGTTACATAAAACAGAAGCCAATATATCCTTCAGAAACCTATACGTGTATATTCTGTATTTAAAAGTTGATGTTGTATTGAAATTGCAGTTCTCCAATCTTATTGCAAGACATACTGTCTGAAGTCCATACTTGAAACAGTATCCATGATATGGTTAGGAAACCTGTACAGTACATGAACACTTCATTTTAGTACATGAAGTAAAGGTCAAAGAGGTCAATGTTACCTAATTTAAAGATGCGACACACCGGCTTCCAGGCCAAGTGTCATGAAAATCATTAATAAAGTGAAGCATTAAATTGAGTACCATCGTTGAGTTTCAGGAAAACAAGAGGTAGTATGTTAGATGTGTTTAAAACAACACATGACATTTGCGATGGTAGGGCAGCATGTTTATTATATTACTAATCCCAAAGACAAGAACAAACTAGAAAACACTTTTCACAACATTAAACTTCATATAAACTTTTCTGGGTTTTTTCTTCATTTAAAAAATGGAACATTCTCTTACAGAGTAAATAATTTACTGTGGTGCTGATATAACAAAGACATATTAGATAAGCATTAGGGTGGACGAGAACTTGGATGGCAAATTATTCCTACATTACGACTGGTTGATCATAATCACATGGAGGTTGCTGATTTGTCATATTGACTTGGAGATGTTATTTTTAGAAACAGCAGGTCAATATTTTCTTTATGACTTCATTTTAATTGTATTAATGTAACATTCCAATCCTTTTAGCGAAATGCAAATGTTAACATTTTTTTTTTTAACTTTTGTATGTACAAACCACAGCCTAATTAAAATTAGACTTGTAATTCCGTTCCTCTACGATACACTCCAAATTTACAAGTATTGGAATGTATCGAAGAGGAATCAAATCACAAGTCTAATTTTAATTAGATTGTTACAAACCATTATATCCACTATCTTCAAATTTTCTTTGAATAGACAAAATATAACATAGTGCTTGACCAATGCCACTTTCATCTGCAAGGCTAGTAGTTGTGAATCCTCCAAGACTCTTGAGGGACCCTCACTTTTGTCAATTGATGTCGTGATCCGGCAGCTTTTCTTTAATAAGAGGGTAAGCTTCAAGAAGTGATGTCTTTAAGAATTCAGGAGAAAAGTTCTTTCTGTCGACAAAATGAGAAAAAATATTCATTAATTGTGGCCATCTTGGATTTCAAATCGGCACAAAGGGTGAACAAGATCGAGTCCTAGGGACCTTAATTTAGATGCTGACAAGTTACCTGGCCCCTTAGACATGGTCCCAATTTTCGACACAGTGGTCTTCAATTGCAGAATTTTCAAATTTCATCTGTAAGACATAGTATTTTCAAATACAAATACAAACCCCTGGAAATGACAGATCTGATTGCCTCTGAGGACAACTTTTCATGATACCCTCAGTGTCTGCTTAAAACCAAATCATGCACATAACAATGCTGTTAGAATTCCGCTAGCAGCAATTCATTGTACATTGTAATTTGGACACTTAAAGCAAATTACATGTTTGCCAAAACTAGAAATTGAGGCTTGTAGGTTTGAATGTTAAAACGTTAAATTTGGCCACAAATATAGATTATATTAATATAAATTCTGGACGTCTTGAAGAAAGATTTGTACCAATCTCACAATAACTGGCATGGATCAGTACTGGCAACAAAGATATTCAATATTTCAAGCATATTGGACAAAGAATTGGACTAAGATGAACCACAATAGAGTAGCTAAGCTAAATAACTTGATGTCATGTCAACTGCAGACATGACATGGTTAAATTTACTTTTATTTGAATGATACAGGGGAATATCCAATTTGGTTGAAATCAGCCAGTGGTTCTTGAGAAGTATAAACAATTGAAAGTTACGGAAGTTGCCAGACAAATTGTCACAGGCCGGGACATACCAAAGTCCTTAAAAATGGTAGTCATTGTTCATCATTTAATAGGGCAAATACACCAACATTCCATGCCTGCTGCACACATACTAGTCAATAAATGCATTGTAAACATTACACACATTGGGGCACATCCTAAATTACCTTAGCTGTTCATCAGAAGAACAACAACACAACAAGAGGATATAGCGTAAATAATATTGATTTTGATAGGAACTGTCCGAGTTTTGGTCCCGTCCGTTGGAACACAGTACCTGAAAATGATCTTCTTCTCCACCAATCCAGCTTTCAATAGTGCTACCTTTTCTTCCTTATTTGGAACATAGTCCTAAAATAACCCAAGATGAATACTAAAACTGTAAGCCACAAACAACATTATATCCCTATCTCCAATATTAAAAACAAGAGTATTGCAAGAGCCCGAAATGTCGAACCGGATGACAATCACTAGATGTAAACAAACCATATATATGTTGATACCAATATAAAATGTATCCAAACTGAAGTGAAAATATGACGGAATGATCTGCTAAAAAACAAAACTCACAAACAGAGTGAAACTACAATAAATCNCCCCCCACTTTAAATACACACAAAAAGTTCAAAATTATATTTAAAGAAAAAAACAAATGTATAATAAAGAAAATGAATGATTGTCAAGCAATGTTCACTTCAGTTCCATTAGATTAACTGATAAAGGGAAGTGCTTTACCCTTTGGTACATGGCAGACCATGGTAAAGGGTTGTTTCGCCCCAAATCCCGTTCGCCCTAAGGGTTGTTTCGCCCCAAAACCCGTTCGCCCGAGGTTGTTTCGCCCTAAAAAATATTCTTTAATTCATAAATATCATGTTAAAAGTTTAAAAAAAACCTTATCTTTCTCTTGAATCCAGATATAATATACGTATAATTACGTGCCGAAAGATGAAGCCGACAACGGACAAACTAATATCCGGAATATACTGCACATTAAAATCAGTAATGTTGTTCTTTATAAAATCACCTGTACATGTTTTAACGTTAAAAATGTAAAATAGAAAAAATTATACAACTTCTAACAAGCAAGCTGTGTAGCCAGACACGGTCTACAAACGAAGTGTAGTTCCGTGCCACTGCGTACGGCCTCCTTATACGTCCAAGGAAATATCTGTCAAAATAGAATATAATGATAAGATATGGACATATAATGAAACTAAATTAATTTCTCTAAGTACATAGATAGTATAATATATAGATAAGATGTTGACATATCATGAAAATATAATAAATTAATAGTTTCTCTAGAGTTAAAATGAAAGTCAATATGATCCGCAAGAATGGGACGGCGGGATGTTCGATAACACCATCAACGATGAGATTAATTGAAGAATGCCACACTCCCGTTACCAAGTCTTCTACCTCAATCTCGTCACATATCATCCTATTATTTTCAAATAGTAACAGTCTGGTGAATAACGTTTATGTTGAATGAGTGGTTTGTGATAGTGGGACCATTGAGAAATTTGTACACCGCAGTAAAAACACATGACGTTGTCACAGATAGCAGAGTAAAAGAAACCTGTTGTTGGGACACTTCACTCGAGGGCCAGTGCTGGAATAATTTCACTCGGTCTTCAAGGAACAAATAGTCAGAATGAGTAGGGCTAATATCCGTATATGTCCATTCCAAAGTCCTAAAAAACACGATCCAGGTTGATTAAGCGGTGGATTGTGTCAAAGATTTCACACTGGTTGTCTTCCGATTTCCAAATAACTTCAAACCAATCTTTACAATGGAATTTCTCCTTGTAGATATGATTTTGATTTAAACATTTTTCTATCATTCAACAAAAAGGATTAGGCACAAGTTATCTCAACTTAGAAACGCCCTCTCCAATACATTTCATTATATTGATTACATGACAACAACAACAAATATATTTATAATATATATGAACAAAGAAGAAAGGAAGGGAAAAGGGAAGAAAAAGAAATTTAGAAGAATAAGAAAGAGAGATGATACGATATAACTACTGACCTTAAAATCTGTTACTATTTTTAATGTAGGTTTGGACTATATGGAAGATATTTTCATTGTCTTCATCTGACAAGTTTGGAGAACCCTACATAAAAACATTTAATAACGTGAGATATTATCAATCAAAATTTGTCTTTGTCTGATATACAGCATACAATCAAAAAAATAATGGACTGCATTTTCACATTCATTTCCATATGCACACATGCACACATTGGATCACCTACAATATTAACTCTATACAAATCATAATTTAAACTACTACATGAATGACGCAATCGTGTATGTAAAATATTTAGTTTTCGATTTCCTACATGAAAATAATTAGGCAACAAATAACCTTGGTTACGCTGAATCGATGATTTAAAAATGTTAACGGATGGCTGCTCTCTGACAGTATTTGGTAAATCGTTCCATAGAAGAAGGAATAAAGGAGTGGAATGAACTAGACAGTCGGAAATTGGGAACAGTGTAGTTTTCAGTATTTCTGAAGTTGTAGCTATTGCGTTCGCATACTTTAGGAGGAAGAATGTTAGTTAAATAAGAAGGTGTTTGTTTATAATGGATTTGGTACATTAGGGAAAGTTTCTTAAGTTTTCTTCTTTCAGATAGAGGTTCAAGTTGGGATTCTTGATACAGTGATCTACAGGCATCTAAATAAATTGATACATGTAAACATACGGGGACAGGCGGGGACATGTGACACTTAGCTTGTTATCACACATACCGGGGCGCATGGGGACGGACCCACCTGGTAGTACCACACAACGGCGGGGCTAGCGGTACCCGGTAGTACCACACAACAACCGGGGCAGGTAGGGCCACCTGGTAGTACCTAACACCTCATAAGGGGACGGGTTGGGGCATTGTTTTAGGGCGAAACAACCTGGCGCGAAACAACCTAAGGCAAACGGGATTTGGGGCGAAACAACCCGGAACTGCAGACCATATTACAATTAAAATCGTTCCTTTATATGTTATAAATGAAATATATGTAACAATGCATCTCGTTGTGAGCTCATTTTGTCATAAATACTAACTGTATAGTCAAAAATCAAAATTTGTTCATGCATCAGTAACTCATAAACACTAAAACTACAACTTAATTGATCTGTGCTCGCAAGGGCACACAAACCGATGGCCCCATTGTGGGCGCTGTTGCAGACTTCTGGCCTTTCCGGTAATTAAGGGCAAAAATATTTCTTACAAAGTTTGTTACTGAGGTTGGCCTTTATCTCTGTTGAAATCGACCTGGGCGAGGAACAATCTCACATGCAGTGGCCCCAGACATGTTACAAGCAGTGGCTTCCGATGTAGAATTTGAACTGCAAGGAGCATGTAGTAGATCTGCCTCTGTCAAATCAGCAGCAGCAGCCTGTCTCAAATATTCTGCTGTTCTGTCTGTCGACTCATAACTTCTACCATAGGAAAGTAAACTATGTGACACAGAATGGCCTGGTCGGCTGGCCGAATGGCCGTCGCCAAGTCGCAATACAGGGCCCTGCACATCCATTGTTCGCCAAGTCGCAATCCATTGTTACGTATCAGACATTATGAGATAATTCCGGATATCCGTATCCGTCTGTGTCCTAACATTAGTCACACCCTGGAACTCTTCAGTGTCATAAGTCTTTTAAGTCAGTCATCATTCCACCTACAAATGCAGGCGTCTGTTCGCACTGTTCGCACTGTTCTTCCAGTCGTTGTAAGTCTGCTGTCGTCGATTTTAGTGTGTTGATTTTTGTTTAAATCAGTGTAGAGCAACGGATGGTGTTATCGACAGGGGGGTTTTATCGACCCCCGGTTCTATTCATCTCGTTTTGGATCGATTACGAACCGTTTTGGTACACTTACCTTTTCGGAATCCCTCGGAACACCGATTTAAACAAATTTTCTGAACTTTTTTTCTTCCAAAGAGAAGAATCGATCCTGTTTTTAGACCTCCCTTACGGGCCCCGATAAGACATGTTTGGCACTTCGAATTTTGATAACATTTTTATCTGAAATATTTGTCACATAATGGTGTAATCCAACTTCACTCATGAAGCGTCTGCAACGTTTGTCAGCGTATCATCTAGTTAAGGTCGGAAATAAGGTTGTCGATCGACGACAGACCGATATAAAAAAGGCGATAAAACGTCAGAATAATTCGGACTAGTACCCGACAACAATAGTGTTGCTAAAGTCTATCCAGTAAACAGACATAACTTTACAAGCATAACTAAAATACTGAAAAATCCAAATTTTTCAATAAAATCCATGTAGATAAGTCTTGTAAATATGCTCAATATAAACTTCAATTACAAATTATGAAAAATATCTATATTTGAATACACTGCAGTCATATCTAGACAGAATATAATATATATTGAAAATTAATCAATTACATAGATCAAATGTTGATGAAAATTGTTCTGTTAGGCAGGAGGTATATAACTAATTATCTTGTGAACATTAAGAACCTAAAAACATTTTCACAATGATTATTTTAAGAAGATTCAATTATGTTTTTCTTGAATTAAATTTCTGATCTCTATCATTGCAGGATAATTCAAAATTTTTGGGCTGTTTGAATGCATCACTGGGAATCAAAATAATATGAAATTGGGGTGGGACACCATATTGAAAGGGAACCAGAAAATGTGTGTGATCAAAATGCTGTGACGGTGACTGTTTGCGCATGCGTGCAGAAAAGGTAGCGTGTTTGTTTACATTTATGACTTGACATATCACGTGACATGTTTATACCTTTTTTAAGCAATTGGACACACGTCAGAACAAATGAATGTATTATGAGAGATTAATAATAGAAATAATTAACATTTGAATTTAGCCGTCGATAACTACCTCCACCTGTCGATAATTTAACTGCCCCTGTCATTAATGCCACCAAAACAATGATTTCTCCCGCGATTCGTCACATGTACGCTAATTGCAGATGATGAAATAGAGCATGTTTCCCGACTTTTTCGAAATGCCATCATAAAACGGTATACTGGAAAAACAAGTTTGAAGCTTAGACTGTCGATAACTGCCTCCATTGCTCTACAATTAAAATTCCTGATATATATGCAGACGTATTGAGGTAGCGAAACAATTTCACTAACCCGCTGCCAGCAACATTAACTGCGGATAAGCACGTGACCTTAATGTTCATTTTTTCATGGTTAAGACTGTTGAAGATAGCAAATAATGTTACTACCCTTCCATTGTCCGTTTCTATCCACTAAGTACACTAGGGTAAGCGACACATTCTGGAATTCAAGAAGTCTCCACACTCTGAATGCGGTTCGATCATACTCGTCTCTTACTTCTCTATGGGTAGTTTAACCGGTTCTCTAACCCACAACTCCAATTATTGATTTGTGGAATATTCATAACTTCATTATGCCGGTTATCATAAGTTCCATTAATACCCCCAATAACTATTATTGTTGCATTTGTTAAAATTAGCGATACAGTATCACTAAATTATAACGTA
Source organism: Mizuhopecten yessoensis (assembly GCF_002113885.1). NCBI lineage: Eukaryota > Metazoa > Mollusca > Bivalvia > Pectinida > Pectinidae > Mizuhopecten > Mizuhopecten yessoensis. Next base: position 686,135 of record NW_018408919.1, read on the forward strand.
TGCTTACCTGTGAGTTATTTGTCTTTCTGGAGCTAATAACAATCAGGTGTGAATTTAATAGACAGGTCGTTTCCAACAGTACAATGTTTTCTGTGGTGTATGGGTCCCAACATGTAGAGGCATACTCGATAGTCGGTCTTACTAGAGTGGTATACGTTTGTGATTTGACTTCCCTGGAGCATGATGACATGTTGCATCTAAGGAAGCCCAGTGTTTTGTTAGCCTTACTTACAGTGGAGTGGATGTGTTAACCCCAACTGAAGTCATCCGTTAGAGTAACCCCAAACTACTTGCTGGCTGGTAGGTTATCCAGCAGCGTGTTATGAAGCTGGTAACCGAACTTAACTGGGACTTTATTTTTGGTTACATTGATTATACAACATTTGCTGGCATTGAAGTTCATTTGCCAGTCAGTCTCCCATTGTTCTAGCCTAGTAAGGTCTGCCTGGAGTTGTTTGCAGTCGTCCTCAGACATTATCTCCTTATAGAGTAGACAATCTTCTGCAAACAGTTTGACCTTGCAGGAGACTGACTGTACCAAGTCGTTGTAAAAGAGGAATAACAGTGGCCCACTGACTGTCTCCTGGAGTACTCCAGAAAGGACAGGGGCCTTGTCAGATTTAGTCCCATTAAATAAAACAAGTTGGTCGAACGCTTTAGAAAAGTCTAATAGGGCAATGTCTGTTTGTGCTTTGTTGTTTATGTTCCTAAGGATGTCATCTACCGTTATAATTAGTTGCGTTTTCGTGTGTTTGGATCGAAAGCAGTGTTGAAATTTGGTGAGTATATTGTTGAGGTCTAAGTGATCCATGACATTGCTATGAATGATGAGTTCTAGTAGTTTACAGGTGATACAAGTTAGAGACAGGACGATAATTTTCTGCAGCTTGTTTGTCACCTTTTTTTAAGACGGGGACAATGTGTGCCTCGCGCCAATCTTGCGGGACTGATCCAGAGTCTAATGATATTTGGAAGAGTTTTGTCAGTGCTAGTGTAATTTCTGCAGCAAGCTCTTTAGTATTCTGGATGGAATTGCTATCAGAACCAGATGCCTTGTGTATTTCTAGTCGCTTCAGGAGCTTAAGGACACCTGGTTCACTAATTTTGATATCTGGCATAGATTTATATTTGCTTTCTGGAAGTTTTGGGATGTTGGCTTTGTCTTCTAGAGTATAGACCGAATGAAATTGATTGTTCAGAATTTGGGCTTTTTTTGTAGGTTCAGAATAGATGATGCCGTCAGAAGGATCTCTAATAGAAGAAATGTTGGAAGAGTCTATATTTTTACTTTTGACATAGCTCCAGAACTTTTTAGGGTTTTCTTTAGCTTCCGGGCTAATCACACTATACAAATATGAGCTATGAGCTTTCCTAGTTTCCTTTTGCATCTTGCTTTTGATGTTTCTGTATCGGTCCCAGTCTTCAGGTGACCTGCTTTTGACAGCTTTATTGTACGCTCTGCGCTTTTGTCTTGATAACCTGTTTATGTGGTTATTGGCCCAGGGGTTGGTGAATTTAGCCCTAGAGAGATTTTGTGGGACATGTTTATCAATAGCAGTTGTTATGGTTTCTTTGAACACTGACCACGCCTGTTCAACATTAAGTTCGGTTGTTAGAATTTGGTCGAGTTTAGCTTTAACATCAATTTTCATCTGTGCAAAGTCTGATTTCTTCCACAGGAATATATTTCTTCTGGGTAATTTCTTTGGTGGACTAGAAACTTTGTTGTCTATAAGGACTATTTCATGGTCTGAAACTCCGGGTATTGGTTTGCATTTGTCAGGAATAAGTCTAGGGTATTTGTGATTCTCGTTGGAAAGGTTACAATTTGTTCAAGTGAAAGGTCAGGGTTGAAGGGGTTAGGGTTAGGGTTGGTGTACCAGCCTTGAGATTAAAATTCAATCTGTATTTTCCACAACAACCTAGACAACATGACAATGTTCCTATTTACTAGATATTTAACTGTTAAACTTAAGTGTCATAAAAAATAACCACCTACTGAGAGCCATTATAATGCAGCTAGTAAAAAATCAAAATCAAATGCTTATATGGCCATAAACGTAAACAATAATCAATATGACAATCGAAGAAATGTGATTATTATAATATATTTGGTCATGGATAGCAATCTTATTATGAATTTCGTGATTTTGTTACGTTTTCCTTATTACTTTGAACATGAATTATTTAAGAATAATACTATACGCTAATAAGGATCGACACTTTTGGACTTTATGTAAAATATTCAGGACACCAGCAATTATTAAGAAAAAAGAGCCAAAAAACAGACACAGAGGTAAAGACTTACAACTACAAATAGTACAACGCCACAATGATAGGATTACAGAATGTTTCATTACACCAGCTGAGATGAAATACAGTGATAGGATAGGGCTGCTCATGGTGTAAGGGAGGCAATCGTGAAGTGTTTAATACCAAGGTGTACATTGTGAGGGCAGGTGTGTGCAGGGAAGAACAGAAATAACTGGCTAACAGACAACTTTTACTTACCAAGTGATTTCAAGGTCAGCGGTGGAGAGGCAACTGTGTCAAAAATTCTGATGGAGAAAGTTAATGTCCGTCTTGGTGCATGACTCCGTGTTGGAAATGACCCTGTGGAACCTGTCGACCCAAAAGGTAGAATCTATGAACAGACGGCTGAAGCGGTCTCTCCCATCAAGTGTGAACTTTACTCGTAAATTTTCACGAATAGCTCATAGGGCGGTGTATTCTGTGAACCATGGACCGGCCCGGGACTGCCATTAAAGAACTGTGTAGTGGTGTTGGGTCACTGCTAGATCCAAGGACCTAGATAAAGAACAAAAAAGACATTTGTACAATAAAGCACGAAGTCAATCATTGCGATGTAAAATTCACAAGAGAAATAAGAGACACAAAATATTCAAATTATATGACTGTAAAATTGATGAAGAGATTTATATGAAAGACAGAGTTATGATTGAGAAAAAGAAATGAAACATTAAAATATTGAGAACTTATATATTAAAAAAAACCAAAGACCAATTTTTATCTTACATTTTGTACATGAAAGAAAGGAAGATAGAAAGATAGATAAATAAATAAATGAAGACAAAAGCCGGCTTCCGGCTCATGGTATTACGGATTCAGATCCGCTTTATACTGCTACCATTGAAATACCCATTCCATGGGTACCTTACATGACACCCCACCATGTCATATTTAACTGACACCAAGTGGGCATGTCCTTTAAAATCACTTTAAGAGAGTGATTTGGCCAATTTTTTTTCAAACACACAGGCGGTGCTTTCGGGGTTTGATTTGTAAACCCTTTGTCCACTTCCAGTGCTTCCCCATGCGTGAAAGCCTTCTGGGAAATTGAGGCCACATGTTGTCTCCAAAAACATGATGTTAAACCCTACGGTATCGGTATTTATTGCAGTTTACTTGCAGGGTTCGAAATTTACTCTTATTTACACGCAATTTGCGTCAGGATTTTGAGATTTGCGTTTTGATATGGGTTCCAAAACGAAAATACTTGCGTCTGGTATACCAGACGCGTGTGTATAAATTGTGTCAATATTTCTCTCTATTTAATAAAAACGTATCTTTAATGCAGTGGAGATAAACGAAACATTATATCTTCACAAGTAAAAACATTATATTCTCTGTGTAGATTTTCATCTTCAAGTTTAGGTGAAGTGACGGCAGAATAAGTGGTCGTGTTGTCTTCCTTTGCAGCATACATTATTGTTTTTACATAACTACACAATTAATATAATTGTGTCCGGAAATCTTACCAGATAGTACTAACAAACAACAAAATTGCAGTGAAAACTCATTCAAAATGGCGCTCTGTATTGTTGTCAAGCATGACGTCATTACAACTTGGCGTCAAAAACTACGTTACACATTCACACGCTTTTCGGGTGTAGCAACATTTGTGCAGCGAAACGTGAAAAAAAGGTAAGAATGTCCCTGCTTCTCTCTCTCAGAAGATGACGTCATTACCAAATCATTGACATTTGGACTAAATGTGCGGTTAAAACTGTAACGTTAGTGCAGGCAAATTCGCCATGCACCCAAATTCGCCACCCTGTGACGAAAATGCCATATGACGTCATAATACATAAGATGTGACGTAACGAACGTCACCATAGTCTTCGACACAGTTAAAAGTCGAAAGCCCTGGACCCTCTCATCCGTACCCGATGAAAAAAATATTGGACAGCGATTTGGAAGTTTATATTTGTTAAGGACTTTACTGCGTATCATGTAAATTGACATCATTTAAGTCGATACCAGCCATCTTTCTCAAACAACATGATAACTAACTATCACAACTAAGAAAAGCCATGTATTTCAATGTTAATCATTGTTATACTTACACACACACATTTGGAGCCTTTCGTATTAGTACGGCTTGTATAACAAAAACATACAAAAGTTAACATTTAAACACTTCGATTACTTGTAAATTAGTTAAATGCTTGAAGATGGCAAAACTGCCTGCACCTTTGAGCAAAATCATAAAAGGGCTGATGACGTCACAAATGTTGTCACATCCAAAGTGAATGACCTTGACCTAAATACAAAATACATGTATTACTTACCTGCTCATCACAGCAGACATCTTGGAACATGGCAACTGGAACACCTGTTTAGTGATTTGCAGTGATTCCTGGCCTGGTTGGCTTTATGGGTCTCGATGACTATGTGCTGTATACTGATCATGAAACAGTTGTTTGTGGCAAGGATAACTGACTCGCTGTCACATTACCTCCTCGGGAAATCATCCTTCAGCCATCTATAATGTACCATCAATGTCGACAGTCGGTGCACTCTATCTGTCGTTCTGTGTCCATCTGGCCATCTAACCACAATACGCTCATTTATTGCATTTTTGCCAGTGAAATATCGGATTCTATCGACTTGATAAAATTGATATCTTTCACACTGTGACAAAATCAAAAGTGATATTTTCACAGTGTGAAAATATCACTTTTTAGTATTGACCAATCATAACAGTATCTTCTATTCGCTGCATTCAAAGGCAACGATATTTTGTCACAGATTCACATGAAGCGACGGTAAAATAAGTGGTTGTTATGGTATATGATTGCTACACAGACTTGAGTTTTCATATATATACACCAGTAATGATATTTGATTAAGCAATCATAAATCATCACTATACTATACCTGTCAGTCCTGTATCAAACTAGACCTCATCACTATACTATACCTGTCAGTCCTATATTACACTAAACCTCATCACTTTAACTGCCAGGTTTGTATACCTATCACACTATAACTCATCACTATACTTTACCTGTCAGTCTTGTATTACATTAAACCTCATCACTATACTATACCTGTCAGTCCTGTATCACACTAAACCTCATCACTATACTATACCTGTCAGTCCTGTGTCCCACTACAACTAATCACTATTCTATACCTGTCAGTCCTGTATCTCACTAGAACTCATCATTATACTATACCTGTCAGTCCTGTATCACACTAAAACTCATCACTATACTATACCTGTCAGTCCTGTATTGCACTAGACCTTATCAGTATACTAAACCTGTCAGTCCTGTATCCTACTAGAACTTATCACTATACTGAACCTGTCAGTCCAATATCACACTAGACATCATCACTATACTATACCGGTCAGTCCTGTATCCCACTAGAACTCATCACTATTCTATACCTGTCAGTCCTGTATCTCACTAGAACTAATCACTAAACTATCCCTGTCAGTCCTGTATTGCACTAGACCTTTTCAGTATACTATACCTGTCTGTCCTGTATCCCACTAGAACTAATCACTATACTATACCTGTCAGTCACGTTATACACTAGACATCATCACTATACTATATCTGTCAAAGTCTTATATTTCACTAGACCTCGATCATCACTATACCT
>NW_018408919.1:695546-696350 GCF_002113885.1 Mizuhopecten yessoensis
AATATCAGTATACTAAACCTGTCAGTCCTGTATCCCACTAGAACTCATCACTATTCTATCCCTGTCAGTTTTGGTATATTTACCTGTCAGTCCTGGATCTCACTATACTATACCTGTCAGTCCTGTGTCCCACTAGAACTAATCACTATTCTATACCTGTAACTCCTGTATCTCACTAGAACTCATCATTATGCTATACCTGTCAGTCTCTATCACACTAAAACTCATCATTATACTATGCCTGTCAGTCCTGCATTGCACTAGACATTATCAGTATACTAAACCTGTCAGTCCTGTCTCCCACTAGAACTCATCACTATTCTATACCTGTCAGTCCTGTGTCCCACTAGAACTAATCACTATTCTATACCTGTAAGTCCTGTATCTCACTAGAACTCATCATTATACTATACCTGTCAGTCTCTATCACACTAAAACTCATCATTATACTATACCTGTCAGTCCTGCATTGCACTAGACCTTATCAGTATACTAAACCTGTCAGTCCTGTATCCTACTAGAACTTATCACTATACTGAACCTGTCAGTCCTATATCACACTAGACATCATCACTATTCTATACCTGTCAGTCCTGTATCTCACTAGAACTCATCACTATTCTATACCTGTCAGTCCTGTATCTCACTAGAACTAATCACTAAACTATACCTGTCAGTCCTGTATTGCACTAGAANACTTATCACTATACTATACCTGTCAGTCCCGTTATACACTAGACATCATCACTATACTATATATGTCAAAGTCTTATATTTCACTAGACCTCGATCATCACTATACCT
>NW_018408919.1:700031-716577 GCF_002113885.1 Mizuhopecten yessoensis
GCATCACTATACTATACCTGTCAGTCATGTATCCCACCAGACCTTATCACTATACTATACCTGTCAGTCCTGTGTCCCACTAGAACTTATCACTATTCTATACCTGTCAGTCATGTATCCCACCAGACCTTATCATTATACTATACCTGTCAGTCCTGTATCACACTAAAACTCATCATTATACTATACCTGTCAGTCCTGTATTGCACTAGACCTTATCAGTATACTAAACCTGTCAGTCCTGTATCTTACTAGAACTTATCACTATACTGAACCTGTCAGTCCTATATCACACTAGACATCATCACTAGACTATACCGGTCAGTCCTGTATCCCACTAGAACTAATCACTATTCTATACCTGTCAGTCCTGTATCTCACTAGAACTAATCACTAAACTATACCTGTCAGTCCTGAATTGCACTAGACCTTTTCAGTATACTATACCTGTCAGTCCTGTAACAAACTAGACAGCATCGCTATAATATACCTGTCAGTCCTGTATTACACTAGACCTCGATCATCACTATACCTATCATTCATGAATTGCACTAGACCTTATCGGTATACTATATTCCTTCTTCTCAAGAACCAGTGGATGGATTTATTTCAAACTTGGTCAGAATCATCCTTGGTAGATGAGGCTTCAAAATTGTAAAATTGGAATTCCTACCCCAAACCCCTGGGGCCAGGGCGGGGCCCCAAAGGGAAAATTAACCAATATTTAAAAAATCTTCTTCTCCAGCCTGAGAGGTGCTACATTCATTTTCTCTGCATGGAAAGAAAGATCATCAGCGGCTTTATTTAAATGGTAAATTTCAGGACCCCCGAGCTATCCATTCTCCCTTGGGGAGGGGGTAAAGTTTACTATAGTTTATATAGGGAAATAACACTTTCGGGTATATTTTATCCATTTTCAACAGAAAATTACTCAAACTTAGCCAGAATCATCTTTGGTGAATGAGAGTATACTACTTCAGGGTGGGCCCCCAAAGGGAACATTTACAAATATTTTAAAATTCTTATCCTTTGATGACATGACAAGTATTGTATTTCACTTAGTTTACATGCCGATTTCCACATCAAATCTAAACAATAAAATAAAGCTACCAGTACCTATTATATAACTCGGGTGACCGCAAAGGCCCTTGGGCCTCTTGTTTATAATTATCTGTACTTCCATGGACTCCACCCTAAAGCTATCGCTTTCGTGAAATAAGTATCTTTTGATCTGTAGTTTGAGTCCACCCTAAAGTGATTGCTTTTGTGATTATAAGTATTTGTAGGTCACCTGAGCTTTGCCTCGTGCGTAAACTTTTTACATTTTCAACTTCTTCTCAAGAACCAGTGGATGGATTTTTTTCAAACTTGGTCAGAATCATCCTTGGTAGATCAGGCTACAAAATTGTAAAATTGGGATTTCTACCCCAACCCCTGGGGCCAGGGCGGGGCCCCAAAGGGAAAATTAATCAACATTTCAAAAATATTCTCCAGACTCCAGGATTTTATTTCAAACTTAGCCAGAATCATCTTTGATGAATTAAGTATTACTTTGTAAAATTGGGATTCCAATACCAATATTTTCAAATTCTTATCCTTTGATGAAATAACAAGTATTGTATTTCACTTAGTTTACATGCTGATTTCCACATGACATCTAAACAATAAAATAAAGCTACCAGTACCTATAATATAACTCAGGTGACCGCTTAGGCCCTTAGGCCTCTTGCATATGTATGTATGATATAATGTATATGCATGTATGTTTTTGTGTGTAGATATGCTGTTATATGTATGCGTGAATGCTGTAATATGTATGTATGATATTCTATATTATATGCGAGCTATTATATGTATGTATGGTATTATATGTGCTATTATATGTATGTATTCTATTATATGTATGTATGTATGATGTTATATGTATGCATCCATGCTGTTATATGTATGTAGGTATGCTAATATATGTATGCAAGTTTGCTGTTATATGTATGTGTGCCGTTATATATATGTGTGCTATTATATGTGTGTATGTTATTATTGTATGTTGTGATATGTATGCATGTAGCTGTTATGTTTGTATGCTGTTATGTATGTATGTATGCTAGCTTTGATATGTATGTATGCTAGTATACTTATGCTAATATACCGTAGGTGTGTTCGGTTATATGTATATATGCATGTTATAATGCGTATACATGTATGCTGTGATATGTATACATTTATGCTGTGATATGTATACATGTATGCCGTTATATGTATGTATGCTTTAATGCATACAAACTGTTACATAGACGGTATGATGTTTTATGTATCTATGCTGTTGTAAACATGTATGCTGTTATATGTATGTATGCTGTTATATGTATGTATGCCGATATATGTATATAGGTGTGTATGCTATTATATGTATGTTATTATTCATGTATGCCGTTATATGTATGTAGGTAATGCTAATACATGCATGTAGGTATGTGTGCTATTATATGTAGTTTTGCTATTATATGTATGCTGTGATTTGTATGCATGTATGCTGTGATATGTATGCATGTATGTTGTGATGTTTGCTGCGATATGTATGCATGTATGCTTTAATGCATATGCGCGGTTACATATAAGTAGGTTTGATGTTATATGTATCTATGTAAGCTGTTATATGTATGTATGCTGATATATGTATATAGGTGTGTATGTATGTTAATATTTATGCATGCTAATACATGTATGTAGATCTTGCTAATACATGTATGTAGGTCATGCTAATACATGTAGGTAAGACTAATACATGTATGTAGGTATGTGTGCCATTATATGTAGAAATGCTATTATATGCATGTATGCTGTTATATGTATGTATGGTATGTTTGATATATTGTATGCTGCGATATGTATGCTGTTATATGTATACATGTATGCTGTTATATGTATGTATGCTATAATGTATATGTATGCATGCTGTTATATGTATGCCTTTATGTTTGCATGTAGCTGTTATGTTTGTAGGTATGCTGTTATATGTATGCATGCTATTTTATGTATGTATGCTAATATATATGTGTGCTATAATGTATATGCATGCATGTTGATATATGTATTCTGTTTTATATATGTATGCTACTATATGTATGTAGGTATGCGTGCTATTATGTTTGTTATATGTATGTATATAAGTATGTTTGTTATATGTATGTTATTATATATATGTAGCTATGCTGTTATATGTATGCTATTATATGTATGTGTGCTATTATATGTATGCATATATACTATTATATTATTTTTATGCTGTTTTATGTATGCATGCTAATATATGTATGAAGGTATGTATGCCATATGTATGATATTATATGCATGTATGCTATTATAAGGTATATACGCATGTATGCTATAATAAGGTATATGTACGCATGTATGCTATTATGTTATATTTATGAATGTATGCTGCTATATGTATGTATACTAATGTAGGTATGTATGCTTTTATATGAATGAATGCTATAATGTATATGCATGTATGTTTTTATGTATGTATGCTGTTATATGTATGAAGGTATGTGTGCTATTATATACATGTATGATATTATATGCATGTATGCTATTATAAGGTATATGTACGCATGTATGCTATTATGTCATATGTATGCATGTATGCTGCTATATGTATGCATGTTTTATACACAACAAAACAACATTAATTAAGGTTCAAGAAAATTTATTAAAGGTTCGAAACTAGTGACTTGTTCAGTTATACAAATTCCCAAAGAATTTATTGCCTACAAAAAAAATATTTGAAACATGAACAGCCCCAAAAAATATTTTTTTCTTTATCTCTGATGTATCTCTGATGTATATATGTAAGCTGCGAGCCGGCTACCCCAACCTGAATCAGGGAGGTAGGTTTATCCTTTGCTCAAGACCAGCAGGCGAGTGTTGTCTCACTCATCAAAAGCCAAGAAAATATCTGAAACAAGTCACACACACGGAAAAAAAAAAGGATATAAGAAATGGTTGAACAAATACAAATTATGCATAGAGGTATATTACATCTCAAGATTGTTTAGTCAAAAAATAAACACACGGCAGAAATACATAACCATACCTAAAACATTCATCAATAATAGTCATACAAAACAACAGAAAAAGTATAATACATGACAACAAAAACATGAAACCTTTTAAGCATTGGACAAGATATATATATATAATGGAAGAAGAGAGGGGTGGTGGTGGGTATGTATGCTATTATATGTATGTATGTATGCTGTAATATGTATGTTATTATATGTATGCTGTTATATGCATGTATGTATGTTTGCTGTTATATGTTTGTATGTATGTATGTATGTATGTATGTATGTATGTATGTCTGCTATTATATGTATGTATGTATTTTAATATTACAACTTACTTACCTGGTAAAGTGAGCAACCAAAAATGTTAAACAGACACAAATATGTGTTCATGTATGTATGCTATTATATGTATGTATGTATGTATGTATGTATGTATGTATGCTATTATATGTATGTATGTATGTATGCTATTATATGTATGGTATTATATGTATGCTGTTATATGCATGTATGTATGTTTACTGTTATATGAATTTGTCTTCTATTATATGTATGTATGTATTTTAATATTACAACTTACTTACCTGGTAAAGTGAGCAACCAAAAATGTTAAACAGAGACACAAATTCAAGAAAAGAAAATTATATTATACAAGTCACAATGAACACAAATGAAAAGATGCTGCGAGCCGGCTACCCCAACCTTACCACATGGGTTAATTGCTCCGACCAGCTGGCCAGTGTTATCACACTTAGTGGCCTTATCCTAACCCAAGTACTAGAACAAGCTACATATATAAGAGAGAAAAAAAAAACATAACATAAACATGTAGGAACATAAACATGTACCACTTTCAGTACTTTGGTTCAGTTCATAGATTCTCCTCCCTTCACTTTTTTAGCCTAGCAGGGCTTCCTCAAAGTCAAATGAAGCCCTATCATATCCTTCAGTTTTTATCAACATCACTTTTTTTTCTGTTTTGTCAATTTTCCTAAAGGCAGTCAGGTGCGATACTGCACAGAAAATTCCCTTTCACAGTCTTCAGTTTGTCTTCTATCAGTACTTTGATTCAGTTCATAGATTTGCCTCTCCTTCACATTTTTTGAGGCTAGCAGGGCTTCCTCAAAGTCAAATGAAGCCCTATCATATCCTTCAGTTTTTATCAACATCACTTTTTTTCTTCTGCTTTGTCAATCGTTCCTAAAGGCAGTCAGGTGCAATACTGCACAGAAAATTCCCTTTCACAGTCTTCAGTTTGGCGAATTTCAGTACTTTGATTCAGTTCATAGATTCTCCTCTCCTTCACATTGTTTTTATCAACATCACTTTTTTTTCTGTTTCTGTTATTTTTTTACAAGGTTTAGGTACTGCAAAAAAAAATTAAAAAAAATATTAAAATAAAATATTTTTAATTTTTGGTAGTGATACAGTATATATATATTTTGATTACTATTATGATATTATTGAAATATTATAAGCATACCCTAAGACTTCTTAAATTTTTCCAGGAGACATCACATTTGCAATAATGCAAAGTATATCATTTCTGGATTCTTCTTTAAATCCCTATTGCACATCTATACTTCAGTGTATCGCCATGTCAAATTTCATACAATCATTCTTTTGAATTCTGATATAATGTCCAGAAATGAGAAAAGTGTGGTCAGACAGATGATTACTGCAGGGCACCTGCATCTCCAATTTTTTATGCTTCAATTCGAACTCAAGTCTTACTATTATAGGTACATGCATACCAAATTTCATCATAACTAAACGATATTGAACCAGACTCATATTGGGCCATGGAAACTCTTATTAAATTTTGGTTCATATATCTTCTTCTGTATTGAATGAAAAGGTAATAATTAAGATTTATCTCTATTAACCTTTAATTGGTTAAAATCCCTCCTAAGGACAGAAACAGAAGGATTTTTTGAGGATTAATCTCAATACCTCATTTTGGACTTTGCCTCTTTGTCCCCAGGGGGCATACACTAGTACTCTTTTCATACAAAATTGACTCTCCTTTGCCCAAGAAATGTTTCGTTCTACACAAAATCCTCTAATCGTACTCAAGCTACAGGATTTACCACCAATTACCCACTTGACTCCATCTTTACATTCAATTCATATATATCCTCTCAATGTAAGACTTGATACTAAAGTTAAGTATCAAGTATCATTAAATATGAGCAGTCATTTGGGAGAGGTGCTAACAATGTATATAACATTAAAAGGTTGAAACTCGATCTATAAACAAGGGAAGTAACTCTATTCTTTATGGTTTACTCATGTCCCATAGTTTTATGTTGTGTCTACAGAGAGATTGACAGTCATCCCGATTCCAATATAACTTTGTTAAACTTCCTTTCATTGCAAAGGAAAGTAAATCCAGCTGTTTTATTTTAGTGTCAAGCTACACTTACCTTGTTTTTTTATGGGGCAATCTTTCCGTCCTGAGGTCAGGATTTTTCGAATTTATGTCATCTTGACAATAGACAGACTTCCCAGCAAAGAAGATAGATGAAGCCTCAAGAAGATTTAGTCATGTCCCAACTAGTTTTGTCCATTCTTTCACAATGTATAGAAGTCCAGACACAAACAATCCTCCAGCACAAGATTTACAGAGCAGAACAGCACACATGGCGGTCCATTGGTCCATCAAGCCCGACCGCACAGGCCTGACGTCCCAATCATGATGCTGTAAAGCCATACTCGTGTCAGATTCATGTCTGTATTTGGAATTAAATGCATTGTCAAAGAAGGGACAGTTCGAAGTTGAGAAATGACTAAACCAACTGAGTTCCAAATATTTCCATTGCTAAGTCATCCATCTAGAGTTAGACTCCACGCATTCGAAAACCCTGACCAGGTGACTGTCCGAGACGTTAGACAATCTCCTACAAAAAAAAAAAAGCTCAATCACATAACAATCACCTTTATTCACCCATCAACAACCTGATCTTATGAAATGGTTCTTTTTTAGCATTGCTTTTGCTTATGCAGTCAAAAAAACATATTATGATGTACATTTATATCAAATATAACAGCACTTTGGTTAATTGTTTTTGACCTCAGACTCATCTGATGTACATGTACTTCTATGTAAGTAGCAAAAAAATCATACTGCTCCCTTCAACAATGGGAAATTGATAAAAGGAATACGTAAGTGACCTTGATTACGTCAAAGTTTTGAGGAGTTATTTATGAGATTATTAAAGAGGTCAAATCATTTTGTTAATGGTAATTCACCCATCCCTATTAACAGTATGTAGTAATTACACTTTTCAGAAAAAAGAAGTGTCAAGATGTTTTCTAAACAAAAAATGTTTTTATGTCTTTTAAATAATATGAGGTTTAAATTTGGTTTTGATACCAGCCTGTGAAGTAGAGAGGGTTTATATTTATATGGTTGCCTTGTTGGTTTAATCATCCATCAATTTATCCCAATGAAATCTGGATGGAGTGCATTTATGCGAGGTAAAATTGTGTCGATTGGTTTGGTTTAGTATTGTTTAACATCCTATCAACAGCTATGGTCATTGAAGGTAAAAGCTAGGTTAAGTCGGGGTACCTGAAACATACTCTTTTTTTTTTTTTGTCATTATATATTTCCTTCTCTTTCTTATATATTTTCCAGTTTACCAATAAATATGGGTTCTCGCTGCTATATATATACAAGAATTCCACGGGAGTGGATGTGTCACCTGCTCAGTGGTTTTAGTAAGAAAAGTGTTTTGGCTGGAGTTATCGCGTAAACATATGCCAAAACGTTGAAACTCGACAGAACAAGAGGCCCAGAGGGCCTGTATCGCTCACTTGGATATCTAAGCAATCATGGCAAAATATTCTCCAAATGAGATCCAAGGGAATATGCCAGACCCCAAGGCCAATCCTTGTAGCATATCTGTATTTTTCATGCCCAGAAATTTAATGTATGGTTATGGGGTGGGGATCTCAACTGCTTCCAAGCTTTGACTCAAAAACTAGGTCCCTAGAGTTGTGGCCAGACCCCAGGATCAATTCTAATATCATGACTGCATTTGTCTCTTTATGCCAAACAATTGTATATATAGTTTTTGGGGTGGGGATCTTAACCATTTTAAAGTAATAAACTGTTTTGGGTCCCACCCATTAGCTGAGGGGTTAGCCAAATATGATCGATATCCATAGCATAGTTCTACAGAAGAAGTCATTTATAGCAATATAGCCGAATTGCCCCCTTTTGGCCCCACCCTTCAGCCCCCTGGGGGGCCAGCCCCACCATTTGTACAATTTTGGATCTCCAACACCTAGGAATACTTCCAGTCAAATATGGTTGATGTCCATCTCTTGGTTCCAGGGAAGAAGTTGCTTAAATCAGTCTAGCCAAATTTTGAATCCCTGCCTCCCATGAATACTATTGATCAAATACGATTGATATCCAGTGCAGAGTTCTACAGAAGTTGTTTGTAGTAATATAGCCAAATTGCCACATTTGGGCCCTGCCCCTCAGGACGGTCAGGGTCACAAAAATTATATCAGCAGACCTTCCTCCCATAACAAGTATTTCTGTCAAATATGAGCAAAGTCCATACAAAACAATAGTAGATATGGCCCATTATGTTTATTTCCTATATAAACTATACTAAACTTTACAACTATGAGTAGTATTTGATTCTAGCATTTCTAGAACTTGAGAAGATTTTTGAAATATCCCGAAATTCCTTTTCGGCCCCTTACTCAGCCCCCTAGGGGGTCAGGCTCATAAACTTGTTACCTGCAGCCCCCCTCCCCCTAACAAGTATTTCTGTCAAATATGAACAACTTCCGTTCAAAACATTGGTAGATATGGCCTATTATGTTTATTTCCTATATAAACTATACTAAACTTCACCCCCTCCCCAGGAACAAATAGGCGGGCTAGGAGACATGAAAATCACAATTTTTATAAACCACCCAAAGGCCTTTACAACTATGAGTAGTATTTAGTTTTAGCATTTCTGGAAATGGAGAAGACCGACAAACTAAAACCAATATGTCGCCGTTGACACAAAAATGGCTCCATTCAATCAGTTATTTATTTCCTGTATACTCGTATTGCACCTCTTTGTGAATACGTATTGTGTAATGAGATGAAAATTATCGCTTTCAATTGTGTGACTCGGCATAAATGATCTGCAATTACCAGTAACGATTTGAGAATAGACGAAGGTCCTTATGTTAATGAATTTAATTAACACAATAATAGACCATGGTGTCAATATAGGATCTTTATGACCAGATGGGATTGTAGTTTATTTGAAATTGGAAATAAATCCATGATGCTTTTCGTCAGCGAAAACCCATCTATCAATGAAATAGTTGATCTTTTCATCTTAACTCTGCACAATAAAGAAAATCTCATACCTTCAGGAAAAGGCACTAATGCTTCAGATGAGTCCAAAGTCGTGGCACCCAACATCGTACTGTAAGAGAAATGTATAATGATATATAAACACAATTTACGCATTAGATCAAGATGAAAGGTACTGCAGATAGACATATAACTGAACAGATGTAAGAAAATTATGCACAAAGTAGGAAATGATGGGAACAAAACCACCATAAGCAGGTGCACAATAAACCACGGTTGACCTCATTCAAGCTTAATTTCTGGAGTATTACCATATACATCCATTAAGGTAGGTGAAAAAACAGCCTTCTCTTTATCAGCTAAACAAGATATTGGGCTTGCATGAGCACAGAATCTGTGTTTGAGCTTGAGAACGGATTCATTAATACTGATATTGGCCCAGGTCTTGTATTCATGAAACTGTTATCATGCTAATGCGTCGTGTCAATTCTCTGCTTACACCAATTGTCTTATCGCTTGCTTAAATCATCTGACATGGCAAAAAAGTAAAGTCCATTTATTGAATATTTCATCCATTTATCAGGAACCTAATTTGAGCATGAAAATGGTTTCCTAAATACAGGCCATGAAAGCAAAATTAATTCAGATAACTTCAAAGTCTTGATAGTTTCAAGGCATTATTATTTTTTATTAGCTCACCTTGGTACAAAGGACCAAGGTGAGCTTATGCCATACCGTGGCGTCCATTGTCCGTCCGTCAACAATTTCTTTAAACGACTACTTCTTCTTAACCACTGATTGGAATTTACCTAAATTTATCTGGAAGCATCCCTAGGTGGTGGGAATTCAAAATTGTACAAATGGAGGGTCCGACCCCCCCAGGGGGCTGAGGGGTGGGGCAAAAGGTGGCAATTTGGCTATACTGCTATATATGACTCCTTCCATAGAACTATACCATGGATATTGATCATATTTGCTCGAAAGCGTTCATGGGAGGCAGGGATTCAAAATTGTACAAATGGTGGGGCTGACCCCCCGGGCTAAGGGGTGGGGCCAAAAACATTATTACTTGGAAATGGTTGAGATCCCCACCATATAACCATATATACAATTGCGGAGTATAAAGAGAGGAATGCACATTTGCTTCCAGGATGGCCCTAGTGTCTGGCCCCACTCTTGGAGACTTAACCCCTGGGTCATAACTTTGAAACGGTTAAGATCCCCATCCTAAAACTATATATACCATTTTTGGGCATAAAGAGACGAATGCAGTCATGGTTTTAGAATTGACCCCAGGGTCTGCCCCACCCTTGCAGACATAACCCCTTGGTCATAACTTTGAAACGGTTGAGATCCCCAACCCAAAACTATATATACAAATGCTGGGCAAAAAGAGACAAATGCAATCATGATATTAGAATTGATCCTGGGGTCTGGCCACAACTCTATGGACCTAGTTTCTGAGTCACAGCTTGGAAACAGTTGAGATCTCCACCCCATAACCATACATAAATTTGCTGAGCATAAAAAATCAAATACAGATATGCTACGAGGATTGGCCTTGGGGTCTGGCATATTCCCTTGGATCTCACTTGGAGAATATTTCGCATAATTGCTTAGATATCCAGGTGAGCGATACAGGCCCTCTAGGCCTCTTGTTGATCTGTAAAAAACGCATACATCTAAAATCAGGTTTACTCAATTTAATATTGCTTACCTTGCCTAACGGAATTTCCCCGCTCTACGGCGACATAGACCTGCCACTATGTCACACCCTTGGGCCCTTAGCACGGCCCTTTTGACTGCCTCCACACTGTGGCTAAAAGAAGAAATAAACTGCATTAATAATCAAAATCATAAAATGTCTGTTTTTTAAAGCTCTATTGAAACAAAAAGATTACTGTCAGAACGGTAACGCAAGTGTCAAAATTAGGTTGGATGAAAATTGGAATGTAAAATCATCAACAGACTGTAATTGAGCAAAAACAGAAAAATATATATAACAGCACCAAATCAGCTCCCACTGTCATTTTCACCCCTTTTAACATTGTTATTTACCTCAGTGTGAAGAAAGTCAAACCATCACGAAACATGGCAGTGTCTCGGTGCCACCTCCAGGCACGTCCCCCGTGTCCTTCATGAAAGAAAATTAAGATAAACATGAGATTTTTTTTCTTATGAGAGCAACTACTATATAGATAGGATTAAATACTCAGGTCTGAACTGAATATGATGACCAATTTTGATGGAAATTATTTTTCAAAATTTTAGCTATATTCAAGGTCAACATTCAAGAGAATAGAAATTAACTGCAATGAACATTTTATTTCCTCATTTTCATAATTAATTCCAAGAGTGTCAATTACCTCCTATGGACCGGGGGCATATGGAAAGAGATCGGGATGACGGCATCGATCTCTGCGCCTTGGACGGCGCCTCCTCCGGGATAGATCGGGAAGGGCGACGATCTCTGCGCCTTGGACGGCGCCTCCTCCGGGAGAGATCGGGAAGGACGACGATCTCTGCGCCTTGGACGGCGCCTCCTCCGGGGAGATCGGGAAGGGCGACGATCTCTGCGCCATGGTCGGCGCCTCCTCTAAAAATACAAAACAATATACTTGATTTTGTTATGCTCGATGAACAGGTACTTCATGGAATGAATTGTCTGGTAGCACTGGTCTACATTTAATCAATTTTGATAGTTTTGGATGTATTTATCTGAAAGTTTTCATATATACACTTTACTAAGCTGACAGTAACTAAACTGTATACATAGTACATTTCTACTTTTGAAGACCAGCTGTATAGTATATATTACCTTTGTTGAATATTTTTTGTGGGAATAATTATGTGCAACTAATACAGTTTGTACTTTCTCAATGTTACCAAGATCAAGATTTACATGTAGCCATCATTTATATGTTAATATTGATATAGAAAATGTTTGTAAAATATACATATGCCAATTTGATGGAAATGGAGCTAACCAAGTTTAATGTACATATCAGAATGCAAGGTCTGACCAAATTGGTGAAGTGGAATTTTCATACAATTATTAATTAACTATTTTCATGCAATTATTTACCCTCCTCCGGGGACTGGCAGGCCGTGAGAGTCCGTCAGTCAGACTTTCTGGACCAGATGACCTTTACCCTAATCAGACTTTCCGACGCAAGAGGTACTGTTGCAAAAATAGATTTATTCTAGTTCAGCTGCACTCATCCATCCAGTCACAAGAGAATTTAACCCCAGCTCGGAAACAACCAATATGAAGCACTTGACTCAGTATGATTACATGTTCCCCTCAGGACTATCACGGAGGGGTACATGATATCGGATCCCTACATATAACCATAAAGATCCTTGTACCTCAATAATGGTGTTCGTCAGGGTTAAAAACTTTGTTAAAGGAGTGAATAATGCAGCTGAAATGTCATAAATCTATCCAACTTCAGATACCCAAGACGCCAAATCACCCAACTAGAGCTCAGACCACCTTCCTAGATAAAGCTGACCAGGGTTCTGTCCACTTACAGTAAGACAGTCCTGTAAAAAAAATCATATTAGCATAATTTGGGTAAAATTTTACATCAATTGGTAGAAGGAATTGAAGAAGTTGTAAATTTTCTTTGTAGTCTTTTGCTGGTTTTTCCTTACTGGGCCGAAACCTCCCAGTCCATCTGTAACATCCCAGATATAGCAATGGTGTAAATTTGGTCAAGTTTTGAGTAAAATCTTTTAGGATACCATAGATAACACACAGCTAAATGCAAAGACATTAATGAGGATGCTTTAACGGCTGCTGGACCAGGAAATGTAAGCCACATCTTATTAAACATTTTGCTCCAAAAATATGAAGTTAATTGCATTTGAAAATAAACTAATTATCTGAATTATTATTTCACAGTTCACAGCCCCATGGGATGAACACAGACTCATACACAAAAAGTAGGGGATGAGCTAATTAATAACAGGACAATGAAACTACCATAGATGTGGGTAGTGGGTTTATTGCCAGATAAAAATGGTATCTCCTGCATACCCCTCAGGGAGCTACGCTTTTTATCAATAAGAATAAAACTGAACCGTGTCTAATTTAACCCATTCATAATCTTTATTTCCCTCTATCCATCTTTAAAACAATTTTTCAATAGAGTATGAAATTGATTTTTCAGACAGTAATAGCACATTCTTTTTTATGAATTTTCATCTTGTATTCAGATGACATTGCAACAGCTAAATCAAAAATAAAATTATCTTTCTTAAATAAAAATATTTTAGTCTTTTAGATGATACATTGTAAGGAAATAGTCTAAGAAGGACAGAAAAGTGGCTCTACAAATATCAATATGGGTAAACAAATGGTGAAACCTGGGTTTCATGTACGTTGGTTTCTATTTATACACAGCGCTGATATTTTCCCCAATTGACATCAGGGGCTTTTACCCAATTTACCATCAAAAGCAAAGGCAGACAGAACTTTTTTATAACTAGATTGCCATGTGGCCAATATTTATTTATTTGAAATAACAAAATTGTTTAACAAAAGACAATTGCAATAGATCACACAAGACAGATAACCTAATAATGTGCTGGAAGTATCTCGTATCGTAAGTTGATTTGGTATATATTAAAGGAATAAATAACCTTTCCATATTTTTGTATAAAAGAAATATTTCTAAAAATATTAAGTCATGAACACAATGAACCCCAAACATGGAATTTAACTCTTGATTCGCATGGATGCTTGAATAGTACCACAGATTAATGAACACATACATGTAATTTAACTCCTGATTCGCATGGATGCTTGAATAGTACCACAGATTAACACATACATGTAATTTAACCATTGATTCACATGGATGCTTGAATAGTACCACAGATTAATGCATGAACACATACATGTTCAGACAAGTGAACGAAATAAGGCAACTGATTGTGAATTTGCTCATGATTTTCATGACACATATTAAAATTGAATTTTTATAAAACGCTTATTAACACAAGTAATTGTGGTATATAACTGCAACATGTTGATCAGGGAGAATGAATTGAACTTCTTCATACCGACAGGATACATACAGCTTTATGAAATACAGCAATGTAAGGTGATAAATAGCAAACATATTTACCTGTCGGTCTGGGGTAGTTCACTTGCGACATTGGTCACAGGTCGGCTGAAACCTAATGTCCATCCTGTAAATAAAAATAATATACATGCATTATTATCTCCCTTGAAATGTGAGCAAACTCTCAACAGATGGTTATTACACTTGAAAATGACTCAAACCATGAAATCAAATTTAAATATGGCATTATCAATCATTAATTTTTCCAATTGAAATATATATATTTATAAATACATACCAGAACCGCTGACGGATTTCCCCGTGCTGTTCTCATGGACGACGCTGTAAAGAAGAGTGAAAAGATAAAAACTCAATCTTTTGGTGAATGGGGACTGTGACTTTAGAATTAGATAATTTGTGTACATTGCAGTTTCCCAAATTATCAACATGTTTCCCAAATTATACTGAAAATTTAATATTTCTCAATTACAAAATATCATCCTTAAGATCTAGTATCCTTATTTATGAAAAAGTATTTCATTTTAGATGTTAGATATAAGATAGAATTTGTTTATTAATGAGTTAAAATAGGGGAATGGACCCAAACTTCAGCTGTAAAACAGACTCTGGACAACAAGAAATGTTATGCCAGGGGAACAATAATCAGAATTGCAAAGGGTTATAACTTAAGTAAAAATTGATGCAAGATCCTGATTTTAAAATCCTCAACCTGATGCTGATTTAATATATTACTTTGGAAGGAAAATGCAGTTTATGCAAAGTAAAATCCTACACCTGTAGTTTAAGGAGCTGTGGAATGTTTACCAAATGTTATGGCTATAGGAGTGTTGCTGAATGTTATCAATTTATATTCGTCTCCGAGGCTTTTATTCCCTGTGGGACTAGTTGTACTCAATTGCAAATTTAGGCCATATTATAACTCTTATAAAAATTCACAATTGGTCTGACTTTAATGATCTGTGAATCTTCAAATGATACCTGTGACACATGCAAACTTTCCTAACATCTGGGTGAAAACAATAGGATAAGTTGTGCAAACAAGGAAAATATGTTTCAAAGGGCCGTAACTCTTATAAGAATTGACACATGAACCTCCATTTATAATAAGCATATCTTCATATGATCCTTGTGACAAAATTGTGTACAATTGAAAACTGGAGATAGTTGTGCTCAAAAGAAAGATTTGCCAAATTAAACAGAGAGTCACAACACTTGTAAAATTTGATGCAGTATCCTGCTCTTTTATGCAAATCTTCATATGATACCCTATGACACATACTAAAGTTTCAAAGGGCCATAACTCTTGCAAAAATTGATGTAGTATACCGCCTTAATCAGGTCCAGTACACTCTGCCGAGTGAGCTATATAGTGTTAAGACCTATAATAGCTCTATTTACCTATCTGATATAGGTCTTTTGAGCTATTTTCATGTGATTTTTTTTTAAGGAAAATGAAACAAAGTTGCTTTTAAAAGAAGATTTTATCATTAGGTAGATAACAAAAGACATTAAATATTAGCATTCTTTTTAAAAAATAATGATGTAAAAAGAATCGAAAATTTAACATTTATGAAAAATGAAAATAAACATCTAACTGTATGCTCTTTGTAGTCAACATTACCATAAACCTTATTGTTTTATGCGACTTTGCTTTAATTTAATGAAATTTGAAATCCGAGAAAATATAGCTCAATACAGCTATAATTTATAGGTAAATATAGCTATATAGGCCTTTATAGCTATAAAGCTCAATCGGCAGTGTACTGGACCTGTTAATTATATATCAAATCTTCACATGATTACCATGACACATGTACAATTGTAAAAGTTGTCCAGACAGGATTTTTTCAACAGATCATAGACGAATGACCGAACAGATTTTAACCCGATTCCAGCAACTTATATCAATGATAGTAAGTATGTGATGCTCACAGAATACGATTAACAGTATCATGAATTATATTCAAAAAGTGCTTAATTACCAAAGTTGGATCAATATAACATTAAGATCTGCAGAAATGTAGCTATCAGGGAGGGGGGTGGAA
>NW_018408919.1:716748-774977 GCF_002113885.1 Mizuhopecten yessoensis
TGCCCCTCAGTTCAATATACCCCCCCCCCCCCAATCAGTTTGACCTGGCCACACATTTGTTTCCTCATCAGAATACAGCTGCAGGCTAATTTATAGTGCCGCCATACAGGTATAAGGTTAGAGAATCAGACGTTGTACCCAAGGAGGTTCAGACTCCCCGTCCCCACAAGGTAGGCTCATAAGGACTACTAATAGTGCTGTTCAAATTAATCAATTTAATAGCTGATCATTCATTTTACCTCCGACTATGACTTATCAATAGTGATTTTCTACGATTGAGTATGGTTTGGCGGATTTATATTATATCATGAAAACTTAGATCAGGGGAAGTAACTGAAAATAAACTGACTAAACAAGTTTCAATGTGAATTGTATTCAAACAACATTTTTGCCTATATCTTAAGTTTTTATCAATTTTATCCATTTAAGTGAATATATATTCTCTTTCTTTTTTTATGACGTATCAATGATCCATGATCAATAATTGAGATTTCAAAATAAAATTCACGATTTTTACCAATTTTTCTAAAAAAAAAAATTCTTTATAATGCCAAACATTGTTTAAAACACAATCGGTTGTAAAACTAGATTGGTTGAAATCTCAAAAGTACATCTAATTATGTGAAAGGTTTGTCACTCAAGGGCGTCCAAAAGAAGTTATACGCATATAGGACTAATCAGCATGTACGTATACACGATAATTGGTCACACAAAAAAGTGATAATTCGCCAAAAGATGCATAAAAAGGCTATCAATATCAAAATAATTGAATCAGAGAATAAACTTATAGGTCAGTATCAATTTGACAACGTGATCAACGCATTTTTTGCCATAATGAAGAAAATATAGTGGACTTACCCAAATGCCAGTACCATGAGGGTTAACAGCGCGGGAAGAAGTGACGCGAACTCCGAGCTCGGTCTACAGGTATGTGCATGTGACCAAGTGCATTTTCATTGGTCGAGAGGTTAGCACGAACTCAGATTTCACATTAATTTCAATGACACCAGGAACGCGGGGTCATTGAGGGGTGCAGTTATGAACAGGTACCCCTGCTGAAGGAAATTTTATGAAAGATTACTTAGTGAAGAAACACCTAAAATGAGTGTCTTATCTACAAGAAATATCAACCGTGTTAATGTCTTGTTTTTTTCTCCTATCATGCAACTTTATCGACGGTTTGTCCCTATGCGAACCCCAGCAAAGGTTTGATAGTTAAACTTTTTGTGTCACTCATCACAAAACCAATCTTTCCTCATTTTTTACACAGACGTACATATTATATATATTGCTTTATGTCTCTGTTTTTAGAAAACCCCGAAACACCAATAGTATTTTTTTTGAACTTCATATATTTCATCACATAATTAGATTATCGATTTTTTTTTTATTTTGAAACAAAAAATAGCTGCCAAATAATGTAAGTTTTTTTTTTTTTACTAAAGATTGAGGATCAAAAGATGCCCGGAAGATGGGTGCGACACAATTTTGGCCGGCAAGGCCAATTTTTGTCATGGCTCCGGTGAAAAAGTAACATATAAAATTATGTGTGATGTGGAAATGAATTAATGGCCAAATCTAAATTCTGTCCATCTTGTTGCCGTCCTAGGCCTGTCGTGATAAGGCCTGAGCGAGATACCTCAGCTCGGGTGAGTTGGAAACTACGTTAGACATTGAATAACATTACCCACAGGTCTCTGTAGTTCCAAAATTATATGTATAAGTTTCTAGGCCGATCCCCGGGACCTGAGGATTTGTCTCAGCTATATTTGAACCTAATAAATGATCGTTGGGGTGTCATTTTTACCGAAAGTCGGAAAGTCGATCAAACCCATAAAACATGGAAAAATACTCTGAACACCTTAGTTTAGGTCCAAATATAATTGTAACAAATTCTCAGGTCCCTGTGAGGCCGATTACCGGACCCTGTTCCGGTTCATCTCGAGATGCTAGGCCCAGTAATATAAAAGGTCAGTGAAATGATTGTTTTCATGTGTCAACGATATTCATTAGACACCATGTCTTGAATTCAAATGTTATAACTAGTAGCAGGCCTGTTACAACCATGTACAAACCCATTACAAGCTGCAAGCTTTATCTGACGTCGTATATAGGTTTATCATATAACATTACCTCTATAGAGCTATTATCACGGACCTCGTAAAAGTAACAAGAAATAAAAGCTGGGTTACATTTAAAACATGCTTCATTATCATTACTTTCTTTTCTCTGTACCCAAACCTTAGAGACACCAAACTGAAGTCTGGTATTCGTACTTTTTTGGTAAAAAGAACCAGAATACCACACATGGTTAACAAGTATGGTAGGTTGAAAAAATCTTTTTTAGAAAAATGTTTCGCAATGGTTATAAAGGAGATTGGTCATGACTTTAACAGTGCTTCCTTTGAGATTACAATAAAAAGATTTGATAGGTACAAAAATAGGGTCGGTAGGATAAAAAGAAACTAACAATATATTTTGTTATGCCTTAAAATGATTATTTTGTTATAACTATCAGAGGAATAAAATTGATTGTAATCCAGCAAAGAGTGACATTGCTCAATGGCAAGGTTAGTGGGTCAAGGTCACAGAGGAGTTCGTTATGAACAGGAAATATGTCCAATAAAGGACCAAGTAAGTTTATGCCATGATGCGGCGTCTGCCGTCCGTCCGGCGTCAACTTTTTACTATAATCAAATTCTTTTAAATAAACAAGAGGTATTGGGTGATACTATTTGGCTAGTAGAATGCTGGCATGAAGGGTAACCAAGTTTGTTCAAATGATTGACTTATAGTTAAGGTCACATGGTCATATATTTTTAAACCATTAAAGGACTTCTTCTGGAATTACTTTTTTACCAATAGGTCACCTCACATGAACTATTCTATGTCATGCTTTTTATATGTGAACTTTCAACGAAGTCAATATCTTCAAAATTACTTAATTTAATTTGGTATGCAGATGCAATATAGCTTTCATATTTGTTTATTATATGCCCACACCTGCAACAATGTTAGACGGGTATATTGGATTTATTTTGTCTCTGTCTTGTCAGTGAAAACTATTTGTCAAGACAGGTACTCCTATCATTTTTGACCAATTTCAATAAAACTCCACACTTATATGTATATTATTTACCCCGTGAAGTTGTGCACCTGCGTATTATGTTTTTATTCAGACCACTTTTTACAGTGTTATGCCCTTTTGTTAAAACCGTGACAAATTTGGTTTGGACAAGTACTCCTTTAATTATTTCGTTTCCAGATTATATCTAGGATAAAATTTGATGTAGAATCATCAGTGTTTATGTGTGGATACATCGTGGGTAGATTCTGTGTCACGTATGAAAAGTAGATCACTGTGACCTATATTTTGACCTCTGCTCAAGTGAAAACTGTTTCCGGAGTATTTAAAGTAGGATCTGACATCAAACTATCTAGGGAAGTTGGAAAATTTTCTTAAATCATGATGTTGAATTTTTGAATAAATCTGTACGGATGATTTTCTGTTATTCAGGAGTTTATATGGAATAAATCAATCAATCTATTGAACAGAAACTACAAACATGTATCCCTCCTTGACGTTCCCGCCATGAGATAGATGTACATAACAGATTGGGGTCTTTGTTTGTTTGTACATTAAATCAATAACAAAATAGAGCTAATATATATACATTTTATTGCTGTTTGAAACAGCAGGCGGATCCAGAGGGGTTTTTTGGGCTTCAGGAAACCCCCCCACCCTGAGAATTTTCTTTAAAATCATATATTTTCACAATTTTCCTCAATTTTCCCAACATGGAAACCCCCCAGGAAGTTTTTCCCAGTGCCTTGTATATTTCTCTTTTCGTTTCTTTTTGGTTTTGCTCTTTATTTAAATCTATCATTGCCTGTTTTTTTCTGGTGGTTTGTAACGTGCTATTGCATCGATAACCTATCTATCCTCTTTTTGTGGGTCGTGTTCATTAATTTAGCAACCTGTAAAACGAGAAGAACAGTGATGAATATGAATTAAAATATCTTCGATTAAAACCCTCAGGAATTTCAAATTTTGAAAATCCCTCGGGTAGAATTTCCCTAACTTACACCCCTGGACATGAAAGAGTCTTTTATTATAAACAGCACATCACTATTATAAAAAAAGTGCCTCCACATCCCCCTTCAAATACAGTATACTTATTTCTAGCTTTAGTACAAAACAGGCAGAAACTTTAAAATTCCGAAGTTGAAAGTGATGTAAATAATATTGACCTTATTTTCTTTTGGTTCCCTGATAACCGCGACACGTTTCACAGGATCTTTCTTGCTCCGTTGTATTTTTGGTGTGTCCTTGAATGGAACATTCTTCTGTAGCTCGCGAGGAATTGTGGATGGCCTCTGATGGTATATCTTTCTTTCCATTGGCTGAAATAACAAAGGAACTCTTCATGTACAATATATTTATTTAAGTTTCAAGAATAAAGAAAAAAAGGTCTTAATTGGAGTTTTTATGTTTGCCTTGTAAAAGTTGACAATGTTTTTCAACATTTTTGAGGCAGATTCAATGTTAAATAATACTGATCTTGATTTTAAAAATCAATTATTTCATCAATTAATCAATGATTGAGACAACAATAAGGTTTGCACAATTTCCAAACATTAACATAAATATATAATAACAGTTCCAATTCTAACTAGTTTTCAATCTAATTTAATTAACAAAATTCACCAAACAAAACATTTGGAAACCTTTGATTAAATAATGTGACAGGTAAATAAAAGAGTGACCACTGAAGACTTATACCGTATCAAAGCTCTGTGTACCTTGTAGAGGGAATCCTTATTTTGTGTAAGAGTAATTTCCCCTTTCCCATCGTAGCTGGCCAACAGTTTTCATTCCAACCCAAGCTGTCTTCTCTTCATGTAGCAGTGATGTCACAGGGTTATAAAACTGTGGTACCTCCACGGGATATCACGTTCGCAGAAACACAATATCTGTACAGAGCAGAAGGTAAACCATCTCAAGATGTACACCTATCTCAAGAGCGCAAGTATTATGAAAAATATTAGCAAGTAAGTTGAGGAGTATCATCATCCAGGATTTCATCATCAATGTAAACTGTTATTTTTGTACGTGTTTCGGATGGCCAGGCCAACCATTACCAGAAAGGTTTTTACAATTTTCATTTTTACAGCTACGGTGCATATTACAGTTCACAATTTCACCCAGTCAAACGTTTGTGGTGAATTTCGGGACCGTTCCTTATCACGTCTACTGGAACCAAACTGGAAAAGAGGCTTAAAATACATGTGGAAGACTTTTCATCTTCTGTGCCGCTGGCAGTTGAATCTATCAAATGCCAGAGAACGCGTTCGCAGTCGCCAGGGACCTTTTTGTGTGAAGCGTTCCCCGAGGCTATGGCGGGAAATTCTGCCAAGGACGGGGGACTGTCATTACAGATGCCTGGCCACGGTCGCTCAACTGTCGCGGAACAATCAGATAGCGCTGTAACCCACTCAGTATGGGTACTCACCGGCACAGCTAGGCAGACTAGAGCACCCTAAAAGTTGACTAGACTGGTGTGGGGATGACTAGGCAATAGTTTCATGGTAGATAAATACACGTCACTGCTGTGTTCTTAGGTTAAGTTATAAGAGCATGGACAGTAAAAATCCCTGTGTAATTTTGTGACTCATGTAAATGGGATCACATTGTACAGTTGGGAGACAGCTTTTAATAAGAAGCTCTATTTAAGTCTGCTAACAAAACGGAGGTTCAGAAAGAGACGGTTCTCTGCCTCGCAGGCAAACTCTAGCGACAGAGTGGTTTTCTGCTCAGCCGTCTTCGGAAACTGTGAGGGATCGGCCCCTTGAATGGTTATCTGCTCAGGGTGGGATTGTGTTGTCAACACCCTGTCACAGTCAGCATACAAGTGGAGGGCATTCTTCCACTTCTGAAACTTTAGACAAAGTATCCAAATACTATACATGTCTGAATACCTGGCAAGGGCAAGGTATGCCTATGCCCCACCATAGAATTTACATTTTTAATGGTCCTGTACCTTGGAATAGGGCACAGTAAAGCTTAGCCCTTCCACAGAATTATATCTACGAAGTATGGGCCTGAACTTCCACTAGAGAGCACGGTGAAACCGTGTTCCTTCTATGGGTCCCTTATGCTTAAGGGGTGACCCGACCTTATCCAACTCCACCAGAGAACAATCAGCATCTTGAACAACACCAGAGGATCTGCTACTCCAAAAATGACCACATCATCAATGATTCAGCAACAACAGTTTCCAATCTCAAGAGAGGGCCTTCATAAAACGGGGAAGAGAGTGGTGAATTTTAACGAGATTTATCTCCCTTAGACCATTAACCGCGCCGAGATGTCACATCGATGTTGTCGGCGCGGTCTCTTAACATCCTGACTTCAACTAGAACACACGTGAGTGATTTTCCTCTGCTCATTCTAATAGATTTTGGGACCTGAGAGCAGTCCTCAACTATATGTTGTGACGGTGTGTGATAATACACACCAAATCCACGACCTGTTAATTTCGAAATCCACATTTGATTATATTCGCCGTAATGTTAAATTCGCCTAGGGCCACTACAGAGGGCGAAAATTAAACTGCAGGACATGGTTGACTACCGGTGTTTTTTTTTAGACCAATATCGTATTTCAACAATTCTATTAATGTATCAATTTTAAGTGATTTTTTTTCAAAGATCGATAACACAAACAAACTTACAGTTAAATACACATTTAATGTCAGTGATATGAGAAGTAACAGTTGGTAGAATTGTGATTACTCCATTATTCTAATTTAACTGCAGCATGTAATTCTACATTTATCTTTTTTCCAAAAATATGCCAGATTCTATTTTATGTTTTCTTTTAACATACCACTGAGCAGAATTTTGTCTTCAAATGTGGCCCTGAATGCTCCCTCTGGTGTTCGAACAGCTTTCTTCACCTGGCCACGTACACCACTGACAGTCTTTATTTTGGCACCCTCAAATTTGGTCACTTCCAGGCCACTGTTAAACATTCCTTGTAAATAAAACAACATCTGGTTTATTTGCTTGTATAGGTTAGCGACAGCATTCATAGATTGGCCCTCAATTATATGCTTGTATAGGTTAGTGACAGCATTCATAGATTGGCCCTCAATTACTTAAACTGTTGAAAGGCCGTAAAACAATACAAAAACACAGCATTTAGAGTCGGTGGTATCCATTAAGTCTGAGGTATAGTCAGTGGAAACATATCAATCAAGATTCCAATAATCCAGACAGCTATCAGCTAATTTTTGGGGTATTTATTGGGGAGAAACTTTTTTTTTTTGCAGTCTGATTATTATCGGGAAAACAAATGTTTTTCGGTTGGAAATCGAAGTGTTTGTATTAACTAAGATGCACCTTGCTTTCTTTAATCTCCTTAAAATGTGTCCAGGCTTGATTTTTATGTGATCTGCAATTTGGGCATACATATCCTGAAGTGGTATGTAAAACATCACCTTCCATCCTACATATATCACTAACATTGAACTTAATGTGACTATAATATTGGCATACAGGCCCAATTATAGTTTCAACACGCCGCATTGTCATCTTACATTTAACCTTAAAATTTCACTGAGCCACCTTCAGTGAGTCAAAAGTTATGACCTGGACAATGAATTTGACTTTTGACCTCAATGGAATTGGGACCTACACCTTGGACATACAGGTCACCCAACTATAGCTTACGATAAACCGCCTTGCCATCCTACGTTTGTCCCTTAAATTTCACTGAGCACCTTCAGCGAGACAAAAGTTACGGCCTGGACAATAAATTTGACTTTCGACCTCAACGTGACCTTGACCTTAGGTATACAGACTCATGAGTGGTATGTGACCCCATGACTTGTCATCCTACATATATTTTTCAAATTTGATTAAAACATCTTCAGTGGGTCTAAAAATTGTGGCCTAGACAATGAATTTAACTTTTGACCTCAATGACCTTTAATCTTGGGTGTACTGTCCATACAGTGGTACACGACACAAAGCCTTGCTATCCTTCATCTGTAAAATTGTATTGAGCTAACTAGCAAGTCAGAAGTTACAGTCCAGACTAGCAATTCAGATGGACGAATACACATTGACAGACAAAGTGGCCATTACATGCTTCTTGAAAAAAAAATCGGGGAGCATAAAAACCAATCAATACTGACTATCCCTACTCCAATATAAACCTGGATGAATGCAGTTTTCTTGTATATTTTCTGGGGTGTGCCTGTAAGCTTGAGTTTCTTCACTATGTCCGATTGCTTGTCCATCTCCGGAACAACTCCGGTTGCAGCTATTCGAAACCCAGGCTGAACAACAAACATGACATATTGAACTTACTGGATTCTTTGTTCATGATTGAAAGTAAGTGTGACATCATTCCAAATACATGTGTTCATAAAATATTTCAATTTGAAGAAAAATAAATATTTGAAAAACGTTTTTTGATTATTTTTTATTATTTTTAAACACTTAAGAGTATCAATGATATCGTACGGTATCAACAAAACCAATTCTCTGCTCTCCACAGAGTACCATACTACAACAATATCACTGAAACTGTATGTTTTCATATAATTCCTTAAGTTCACACTATAAAAGAACATCAAGCGCAAAAAGAGTTAAAAATAAATTTATATATAAAATTTAAGAAAATAAATCATAAATAGATGTATATCGGCAGATACATTAATATGTCTTTATTCCGACAAAAATCTGGTACATGTACATATATGTATTTATCATGTATTTTTTTTTTAAATTTATTTATTACCAAATGCAAATTGCATATAGGCGTACAGAAATATACATATAGATAAATACTTCACAAATATATTGTACAATGGCGGAGAACATATGCAATAGATTGAATTCCATACATAATAATTACAAATTCATGAAATAGTCATAAGTGGGGGGAAACTTTAAGGTTTTCCTAAGGTAACTTAGCGGACTCTTATGAAGCATAATTTAGTTGTTTATGAAATAATACATATAAAGCCTTAATCTAACCAAAATTTTAGGAAATAACAAAACTTCAAAGTCAATCATACAACCTCAACATGAAGGTAGAACGAATACTATATATTATATAATGATATAATAACAAACACTGCCTTCGGTAAATTTAAGTGGGATTAAGACAGGGTAACTTTATAGATTCCACTGAACACACACAAGCTTAAGCTACTAGCCGACACATCGGAGACGCTTTCAATGGCCAGGAAACCTGTCCCTTGTGGTGTCAACAGATCGGTGTGAAATGACCAATCACAATATACAAGTGAAGAGTAAGCAAGGATACTTTCTTCTCGGAATGTATTCAACTGAGGATTTAGAGTAACAAAATGATGATCAAATTTTACTAAAAAACAAAAGACTTCAGAGGGATCTTAGCACCCAGCATTGTAACGTCTTCATTAGTTCTGTCAGTTTGATCTTTTCTCTTATCTGTTTGATGGAGTCATGTAAACAGTAAATGCACATTGGGGTAACTTTTCATCTAACCTTCATACTGCTGTGTATAATAGACAACCTTCAAAGTGAGTTTGTCATTTCACATAATTTTCTACTACAGTGCTTAATGAGAAAGAAATAGAACCGATCCTTGCAATATATGAGAAAGATGATGGTGTGCTGCAAAGAAGTTAACAAACAATGGTATTGTTATCGTTCTGCTGATCCCAGAGGGATCTAGGCGCCCACCATTGTACCATCTTCATTAGTTCTTTGTCAGTTCGATCTTTTCTCTTCTTTTCTCTAATCTGATCAGTTTGCCTGTCCGCCATCTTAATCAATCTTTTTATCAACCTTAAAAGTTAATATACACAACTCAGAATCAAGGGGAACCTACATATCAAATTTGAGAAAATTCCTTCAGTAAATTCTGAGAAATTGCGATAACAAACTTAAACTGTAACAAGATGGCCGACCGATATAATTTGATATGCATAACTAAGAACAAGAGGAACCCTATGTGAAGTTTGAGAAAGATTTCTCCAATACTTTTGAGCAATAGGGCTAAAACACTTTTACTCACAAATTCAATATGACCACCTGCTAGCCATCTTGGTTTTCCAATCATCCCCAAAATTTGAAATGCGGAACTAGGAACCACTGGGGAGCTTCCTGTGAAATTTGAGAAAGACCCTCCTAAACATTCTGAGAAATAACGCTAACAAACTTTCATTCTCAAATTCAAGATGGCCATCTATTGGCAATGTAGGTTTTCCCTTATGTCCCAAAATTGTATATGCGTAACAGGCGACCATGGGGAACTTTCGTGTAAAATTTGAGAAAGACCCCTCCAGAATTTTCTGAAAAAACAGTGCTAACAAACTAACTTTCAAATACAATATGGCTACCTGTCGGCCATTTTGGCTATATGATCAGTCCCAAAACACGATATGCATAACTAGGGATCACGGGGAACCTTCATGTGAAAATTGAGAAAGATCCTTCCAATAAGTTATGAGAAATAGCACTAACAAACTTTTACTCTCAAATTCAAGATGGCTGCCTATCGGCCATCTTGGTTTTGTGATCAGTTCCATTAAACGATATGCATAACTAGGGATTATGGGGAACCTTCATGTGGAAATTGAGAAAGATTCTTCAAATAAGTTCTGGAAATGGGTAGCACTAACAAATTTTAACTTTCAAATTTAAGATGGCTGGCATGTTGACCATTTTGGTTTTGTGATCAGTCCCAAAAAACGATATGCATAACTAAGGACAATGGGGAACCTATATGTGAAATTTGAGAAATATCCCTCGAATTCTTAATGAGAAATAGCGATAACAAACTTTCATTTATAAATTCAAGATGGCTGGCTGTTTGCCATCTTGGTTTTGGGATCAGTCCCAAAATACGATATGCTTAACAAGGGACCATGGTGAATCTGCATGTAAGATTTGAGAAAGATCCCCCACTCCATTCTGAAAAATAGCGCTGACAAACTTTAACTTTCAAATTAAAGATGGCTGCCTGTCGGTCATTTTTCTTTTGCGATCAGTCCTAAAAACGATTTGCCTAACTAATGATCATGGGAAACCTTCATATGAAATTTGAGTAATATCCCTCCAGCACTTTGTTTAAGGACGGACGGAATGACGGACGGACGGACGGACCATGGACCACGGACGCAGTGTGATTTGAATAGCCCACCATCATCAGCCATCATCAGATGGTGGGCTTATAACAAGACTTACAATCAATAATAAGATTGTATCATCATAAATGTATCACCCTGGTAAAATACTAACTGCTTCCTACCGACTCAGCTAGGGAGAATATCTTTTTACATGTAGCTCATACAGTATAGCTGAAGACTGTTTAGCCAGAGGTCCGAGGTTTCACTCCTAGCAAAGCCATTGCAAAAATAATGACCTGTTAAATCTCAATTACTTTTCAATCTAAAATAGCTAAGTTATTTAGGAAGTAATTTCCATAGAAGCCATGTTAAAATTTCAGTTACCCAGTACCTCTTTCATTTATCAAATTCTATACATTTTGACCCCTTGACGATGGCTATTTATTTATAACACAAAGACCTCAGAAGCCAGAGTGACAGTTAGTGTTGGAAATCAGTAGCAGCTTGTTTGCAATCATTTTGCCGAAAATGAACAGAAAATACTCTTTGGATTTGTATTTTTTTTTACTTTGTATAAAAGCTCAAATTAGTGAAAGTATAATTATCATGATAAATCAGGATTGATTCATCATTTTCTTTTGAAAAAAAAGCTGAAGAACCCTGTGGAAGGTGAAAGCATCTATGCGAGGTTTTGTGGTACAGTGAAACAGACTAACAAGGTTTCATTGTTAGCTGATTACGCCAGTCTCTGTCTGGACGAACGAGGTTTATGGTTCACTGATAACGCCAGCCTCTGTCTGGACGAACGAGGTTTATGGTTCACTGATAACGCCAGCCTCTGTCTGGACTTACAAGGTTTATGGTACGGCCTCTGTCTGGGCTAACGAGGCTTATATTATGGCTCACTAATAACGTCAGCCTCTGTCAGGACGAACGAGGTTTATGGTACACTGATTACTTCAGCCTGTCTGGACTTACAAGGTTTATGGTACAGCCTCTGTCTGGGCTAACGAGGCTTATGGTACACTGATTATGTCAGCCTCTGTCTGGACTAACTAGGTTTATGGTACACTGATTACGTCAGCCTCTGTCTGGACTAACGAGGTTTATGGTACACTGATTACGTCAGCCTCTGTCTGGACTAACTATGTTTATGGTACACTGATTACGTCAGCCTCTGTCTGGACTAACTAGGTTTATGGTACACTGATTACGTCAGCCTCTGTCAGGACGAACGAGGTTTATGGTACACTGATTACTTCAGCCTGTCTGGACTTACAAGGTTTATGGTACAGCCTCTGTCTGGACTAACGAGGCTTATGGTACACTGATTACGTCAGCCTCTGTCTGGACTAACGAGGTTTATGGTACACTGATTACGTCAGCCTCTGTCTGGACTAACGAGATTTATGGTACACGGATTACGTCATCCTCTGTCCGGAATAATGAGGTTTTATTGTTCACTGATTACGTCAGCCTCTGTCCGGAATAACGAAGTTTCATGGTTCACTGGCTACATCAGCCCCTGCCCGGACTGACGAGGTTTTATGGTACACTGATTACGTCAACCTCTGTTCGGACAAAGGAGGTTTTGGCACATACATCAATCCGCACACACTTGACGTGATACGAGATGTTTTGTCTTTAGCTACAATTAGGCCCTCGGACTGTTGTACGTAAAGTCTGTACACATGCAAATGAACACAGATGACCAAACTACACGAACCATTCCAATTTCCATTTCTGTATAACAAGACATCGTCTTTGTATTACAAAAATGTAGCAAGGAATTAAGATTTCTATCTAGATCGGTGGTATTACGCACAGGGACTTTGGAATTTGTTACAGCTTTATTTGGACCTAAACTAAGGTGATCGGGGGAAATTTAACACGTTTTAGGGGTGTATCATCATTGAGGGACCGGGTGGCATTGATACAAAAATTTGATATAAACTCCTAGAGGAGTCAAGTTACTCTGAACACCTTAGTTTAGGTTCAAATAAATCTGTAATAAATCCTCAAGTCCCTATGGAAGTACGGACAATAGACGTCAATGACTTGAGTTATATAACTGTCTGAAATGGAACCTTTCAATCTAGATGATCGCTATCACATTGAACAGACACACACTTTGAAATCAAAATGTTACGTCACAGTATGTTATTACATGTACAGGCTGTCGTTCTCTGCTGTTAGTATCACATATTTGGACCTAAACTAAGTGGTTCAGAGTTATTTTACAGGTTTAAATCAACTTTCGGTGAAAATGCTCCCCCAATCTCAGGGACCTGCGAATTTGTTACAGCTAGATTTGTACCCAAATAATGTTATTTTTAACTCCTAACACCTAAATTTAGGTCCAAAAATAGTTGTAACAAATTCTCGGGTCCCTGTGACTAGTATATTAAAACAGGAATTTAAAAATGGCTCTTAATATTACATTTTGAATCAAGGAGATACACTAGGAGAAAAAAAAACTGATTCACGGGCTAGTAATAAAAATATTGATAAAATATAAACATTCAGCCGGGCTCTCTTTTGGACCGAGAAAGACCTAAAGTTGTAGTCCGGGCTTTTTCAGTAGATCAGAAAAATACTGTAAACAATCAAAACGAGGTTTTCAAATAGAAACGTGTGCATCACAGAAATGTCTACGTGCACACAAGTG
The DNA here is from genome assembly GCF_002113885.1 of Mizuhopecten yessoensis. Taxonomy (NCBI): domain Eukaryota; kingdom Metazoa; phylum Mollusca; class Bivalvia; order Pectinida; family Pectinidae; genus Mizuhopecten; species Mizuhopecten yessoensis. The sequence continues at coordinate 730,546 of NW_018408919.1, forward strand.
TACAATCCATCGTTAGACAAGATTTTAAGGTGCGGAATCAAATGATTAGAATCGTTTACGTTACGAAGTGTGTGTGGCATCGGCACCTAACAAAGCAGGATTTCCAGGCGCTTGCTTAAGTTGTAATTATATTGCCGAGAATTTTCTAATGTTAGGCTCGTAAAACAGGTTTCGGACGTGAGTGTATATGGGGGTTAGGTGTGGTGGGTGTCTGTGCCTATGACGGAATAACTGGGTAGTTTATTACATAATAAAAGTGTTAAGTAAAAGAACGAAATACCTTCATGTTATACATCTTAATACGTATACTACGTGCAGAAATGCAGTTAAATATTAGATGTACATTACGAGAAAAAAATAAAACCTGATTTTTTTATGAAATTCCCTTAAATACAATTTGAATACAGATGTACTCTTTTAAATTCCAGAACAGATCAAACTTTGAATAAAAAAAAAAATCTGATGCATGTACATGCAATTGCTCATTTGCTTATATGAAAGCTTATATAATTAACGGCCTAATTTCTTCACGCAGAAAAAGAATCGTTACATCAAGTAAAAACTTAAATGCATCAAGATGTATGGGATATTGACGTGAATAAAACAATGCATATTTAATTGTGAGTATGCATATTTGATTATATTACATTGAATATTCATAAGATTATCTCTGTTATCCTCAAAACGCACTCGAGCGTGATTTTACTAATAAGAATAGTGTCGTGTCAAAAGTCAATTGTACGACACACAGGTAGCTTAATACCACCCCCCACCCCCCACCAACCATTCACAACACCTGTTGTGTATTCACCTTATCGAGTACAGGTAACGCACAATAGCCAGGTAAATACACAAGGTGAGGGCCACTATCCACTACGAGGGCGGTTACGTTACACTAGTGACACGTGGGGCGTTCAAAATTTCAAAATAGGATGTTTATTATTTTAACTTTCAGGCTTACATTGACAGATAGGAAGACAGAGAAAACCACACTACTTTGAGGACCCGCCTGGCTATGACCTTTCTGAAGGTATAGTACGTGAATTTCTATCTAGTGTAAAGAAGCTGTAAAACTATATTTATATTCCTTTGGGCATTTATGTGGGTTTTTTTCATTTCATGTTTAAATGTCCTTCAAACGTAAAAGTTTATGATATAACACGATCCTCATCGATTCATTTTTGAAACTTTAAACCCAGTTTAATTATATACTAGGGACATTTTTTTCTGTCCCTTTTTCTGTCGAAATAAGGAATGTGTGAAGATATTGTTTGATTTCAGAACAAAATGCTAAGAGATAATAGCGTGTTTTCAGCATCAGTTACATCTAGTATCAGGAAATAATTAAAAAATATAGCCAACACTTTCCAGAAACTTGAGAATAAACACGGGGAAAATAGATAGAGGAACACAGGAAACATGGACAATTCTTATTCGGCCTGATGATGTAAGCGATAAATCATTAAGCGGATTATCGACATGCATTCGCGTTTCTGAGAGATATGCAGCACTTTGAACGATAAACAAAGATTATGTCATTTTAACTTTAATTCAATTACTTATAACTAAACTGGGAAAGGAAAACGAACGGGTTTAGCGTTAAGGTATCCGTTAGTACTTCGCATCATCTTCGTTCCATTTGTTTACTCACAGCTGCTTAGCTGGAAAATAAAATCAACAGTTTCCCTGAGAAAGTATCTGCTTTGCACCATCTTAGTTCAATTTATTTATTTTAAACTTAACTGGGAAAGGAAACGAAATGTTTTCATGTGAAAGTATCAACTTCCGTTACTCTTAAAAACTCGAAGAGGCTATTCTATTTATTACCCATAGAACACTTGGGAGTGACGGACAGCCATGTCAGATGTCGAGAAAGAACACGTATCTCGATTAAATCGCGAAGATTTATCATCGCACGCCCATGATTGACAAGCGATAAGAAGCTATTTTTACCAGTGATGTATATAACCATTTTATAACGATTTAAAAAAATCCACAGTTCGTTCATTTTTTCCTTCGTTAATGACAAATGATTTTGATACGATTGGAACGCCAATGAAACTCTTAGAACAGGGTGTTTACATGGAAAATTTCACATGAAAAGATATATTTGGACGGAAGGGGTGTAAAAAAGCGCGTGCTGAATGACATTTAGATATTCTTATGAATGAATTGCAATTCCTTCTTTGAAAGCACAAATTGCAATCAGCTAAGTGACACAAATCCTTTATATCCCTTTTTTACACAAATTGACAGCGGAACGCTATAGAGGTTATGGCTATATCACATAATGGGCAGATCTTTCTATTTGTACTTCGTCTTATTGATTTGTATTAAGAATCGATAATGAAGAGACGTTATCATATTTCACATGAATATTCATAATTAGTGAATGAATATAACCACATTATAAATATTATAATGCACACGTGGATAAAGTTAAAGTTGATCTCATCAGTTTTATTAATTACTTTGATAAATTATTTAAAACGAGTAATTTATTTAAAAATCCAATAGAAATATAAGGTATTCAGGAAAATTGGATTTAATCAATGTATTTAATTATATTTTACTTTGGTATTAACATTGTATTTACGTGAAACAATAGGCGCTAGGTACCAGTCTAATTAGTGTTTTTGTATACCTGTATGAATAACGGCGTGACAGTTTTTCAAACATAATATATTTGTAGTTGTAGTGCCTCGTGGAAGAAAAGTTTTGCACTTAACGTGTGTCACCCTAGTTAAGAATTTATTTATAACGGAATAAGTTTGTGTTTTTTTAATCGTGATTGATGTTGTTGTTTATTTTCCTCGAGACAAGACACAACAGCTACCTATGTCTTTGGACAAAACAATGTCTTAATTATGTAAACAATTTTGTGACCAAGAAATCCAATTAAAAGCAATATACACGTATTCCTATATTTATGTGTGTGTACACACATCAAGATGCACTAAATAATACTATGTATGACAATGTTCATTTTAGACAGCTGATCAAAGTCTGGTCAACTTACTGAAACATGTACACTTTTATTTTCCTGTGGTAGATTCTGACCCCAGCATATTTTTTGAGAAGAAGTTATTTTGATTTGCATGTTTAATTATTTTATTATGAATCATGTGAAAAATCTGTGAAATTTAGTTTCGAGTAAGGTATGGGAAAGCTGACTAAGCTTTGAAAAACTACAGTCTTGCCTGAACCGTAACAAAGGCAATCCAGGGAGGTAAATGGATCAGCCCAGTAGTAGGCCATACCGCTCGGAATGGCGTAGTGTTGTCGAGTCAGTGGTAGTACAGGAGTTCTCCTGGTGATGTCAAAATGCAGCCCCCACCTAGAAAGGTATACAATGGATTTAGCAAGTATACCCAAGTTTGATCTTTTTACCAAATAATTCGGATTTAGTGGCGTGATGTCTATTCGGAGATGTGGTTTTATTTTCAGGTAAAGCATACGACAGCTCTGAAGAATATTCATGCCGAACAGGTGGCCAAGCTTCAGGCTAAACACCAGCAGGAATGTGACTTACTGGAGGATATCAGGTGAGAGTTAGGGGAAATCCCGGGAGGGTCGGGACTGGCACGTGAATCATGTTTTTGTGACGTTGTACAAATTTTTTTGAGTCGTTGAAGATCAATAGCCCCCCTTGTGGAGCCCCTTTCCGTTATCAATACACATTCGACGACCCACGGTGTTTGTTGACACCAGGGCATTCACGCCCCCTTATATAATAGATAGGGGTTACTTCCCGGGACACGTCGACCCCACCGTCCGGTCACCCTCCCCACCTTCAGGTCACCTCCCCACCCTTAGCTCACTTGACGTCCTCCCCACCCCAGGGAATGACCAAACAATATTCGTGTCTATCAGACACATGTACAGCGCATGCAAAACAATGTCCGACAGTTTATGTATATTTTGCTCATGAGCATTACCTGCGGTAATTTTGCTAGTTTAATTATCAAATAGTAATGAATATACCTGCATCAGTACATCAGTTCAGACTACATGTCAAACATGTAAAAGATACATTTGAAGTGGAATTGCTCAATATGTGAAGTCCATCAAAATAAAATTCAGGTGTATACGTGTATGTGTATTAGGCAATGCAATGCATTTTTTTTGCACGTTTTCAATATCTCAAGTATTGAAACAGGAGCCAAGGCGAGATTAATCATTAACGAATACAGTTTTGATTTGTTTTAAATTCATCTATATTTAGAGCCTGAGTCATTTAACTTATAATAGTGTTACATCCCTGGTCGGATAAGAAATATAATCTATAAAGAAACTGTTGCATGTATAGATACTTGTGTATTTGTGTTGGGTTGTTTATTACTCAACAGATGTACTAAACCTGCATGTCATTGTGGCTATATGCTGTAATGTATACTAGGGTACTGTAGTGTATATGATATGATGTTGGACCCAGGTAGGGTGGGATTACGTGGGTGGGGGCTTCGGCAGACTCTATATATGTTGCTGGTCAGTCTCTGGAGCAGTCACTAACGTGTTATTGTTATTTCACAATAATCATGTCTATGTTTAAAACTTATTGATATTCTTGTCTTCACCCTTAAAAGATTTAAAACAGTGACTTTTTAAAATACACTTGTTCTATATCTCTGCTTTGATATCATATGGCCCTGGTACAGCTTGCAAACCCATGAAAATGGACTTTGAAATTGTCTCATAAATTGCAATCTTCATATTTTGAAATTATCTCATATCAACATTTTCATTGCTAACAAAGTATGATCAGAATGCGTAATGAATAAGAACAATGATGAAGAGGAACCAATGTTAACTAAATAACATAAATTCAAAGATATTTTATGATTTAAAAAATCAGTAGATTTGAAAATGCAACAAATCAGTTATAATACCAGTATAAGAAAAGACATAGATCAGTGTTAATGAGAAGATATTTACCTGTGACCTAGTTAAAATCTTCATAGTTACCTGTGTGAAAAAACAAGACAGTGTGACATATGACCTCTTCTATACAGACTTTTGTGACAATAACATTATGCATGAGGTCAAGTTACCTGTAATCATACCAGGTGGAGGAGTGTAAAGGCTTGTCACATTCTTGAAGTCACTGAAGCAGGGAGCAGTTGATGAAGTAAATGTAACTATATATAGAAAGTAAGCAGATAGTATAGGTCAGTAGGCAGGGGTTTGTGAATTAAGGTAAGGGGGGGGGCAGAAGCTGGGAGGGAGTTGATGAAGTACGGAAAGGTCAGTAGGCATGGGTTAATGGATTAATGGTGGTTTGTTTGAAGCTTGGGGGGGGTTGATGAAGTATGGAAAGGTCAGTAGGCAGGGGTTGATGGGTTAATGGTGGTTTGTTTGAAGCTGGGAGGGAGTTGATGAAGTATGGAAAGGTCAGTAGGCAGGGGTTGGTGGGTAAAGGGTGGTTTGTCTGAAGCTGGGAGGGGGTTGATGGAGAATGGAAGGGGCAGTAGGCAGGGGTTGATGGGTAAAGTGGGGTTTGTCTGAAGCTGGGAGGGGGTTGATGGAGAATGGAAGGGGCAGTAGGCAGGGGTTGATGGGTAAAGTGTGGTTTGTCTGAATCTTGGAGGGGGTTGATGGAGTATTGAAAGGTCAGTAGGCAGGGGTTGATGGATTAATGGTGGTTTGTCTGAAGCTTGGAGGGGATTGATGAAGTATGGAAAGGTCAGTAGGCAGGGGTTGATGGGTAAAGGGTGGTTTGTCTGAAGCTGGGAGGGGGTTGATAGAGTATGGAAGGGTCAGTAGGCAGGGGTTGGTGGGTAAAGGGTGGTTTGTCTGAAGCTGGGAGGGGGTTGATGGAGAATGGAAGGGGCAGTAGGCAGGGGTTGATGGGTAAAGTGTGGTTTGTCTGAATCTTGGAGGGGGTTGATGGAGTATTGAAAGGTCAGTAGGCAGGGGTTGATGGATTAATGGTGGTTTGTTTGAAGCTGGGAGGGGGTTGTTGAAGTATGGAAGGGGCAGTAGGCAGGGGGTGATGGGTAAAGTGTGGTTTGTCTGAAGCTGGGAGGGGGTTGATGGAGAATGGAAGGGGCAGTAGGCAGGGGTTGATGGGTAAAGTGGGGTTTGTTTGAAGCTGGGAGGGGGTTGTTGAAGTATGGAAGGGGCAGTAGGCAGGGGGTGATGGGTAAAGTGTGGTTTGTCTGAATCTTGGAGGGGGTTGATGGAGTATTGAAAGGTCAGTAGGCAGGGGTTGATGGGTAAAGTGGGGTTTGTCTGAAGCTGGGAGGGGGTTGATGGAGAATGGAAGGGGCAGTAGGCAGGGGTTGATGGGTAAAGTGGGGTTTGTCTGAAGCTGGGAGGGGGTTGATGGAGTATTGAAGGGTCAGTAGGCAGGGGTTGATGGATTAATGGTGGTTTGTTTGAAGCTTGGAGGGGATTGATGAAGTATGGAAAGGTCAGTAGGCAGGGGTTGATGGGTAAAGTGTGGTTTGTCTGAAGCTGGGAGGGGGTTGATGGAGTATGGAAGGGTCAGTAGGCAGGGGTTGATGGATTAGTGGTGGTTTGTCTGAAGCTGGGAGGGGGCTGATGGAGTATGGAAAGGTCAGTAGGCCGGGATTGATAAATTAATGGTGGTTTGTCTGAAGCTGGGAGGGGGTTGATGAAGTATGGAAAGGTCAGTAGGCAGGAGTTGATGGGTTAATGGTGGTTTGTCTGAAGCTGGGAGGGGGTTGATGAAGTATTGAAGGGTCAGTATGTCGGGATTGATAGGTTAAGATCTGAGGGTGTCAGTGAAGCTCTGAAAGTTAAGGGTTTTAGATAATTGGTGATTTAAATTTCAGGTTAGGGAAGCAGTGAAAATTTGAAGATTTGGTGAAGTAGGGAGGCTTTGGTAAAGTAGGAAATGGGCAATGAAGTAAAGAGGGATTAGTGACGCCAAATGATATTGAAGCTGGGGTCCTTAAGTTGTTTAAAAGTGTCTGTAACACATTGATAGCATTTCAATATGCTGAAATGGTATTGAAATAGATATTTCCTCAGATTTTTTTGATTTTTTTTAAAATGCAGTACTTGATATCATTCAAGTACCATAATCGTTAAAAAGGCACTGATAATATTAATAAGCAATGATAGTGTCTAGTACTGGTTACTTTTAGTATCCTGATAATGTCTGTCGACCATCGGTATCCAGTCTTCTGATAAGTGTTAAATATTGATGATAGACAAACTGGCAAAAACGATTAACGGTTCTTAGAATTAGGGTACACAGTCCTCGAGATTGGTTCTTGAAAATTCGTAAGTTATCTCAAAGGAAACTTAAGATATAACAGTTGGAGTCATTTTGAGATTTTGTTTAACTTTTCTACCTTGGTAGCAACAAGGTACGTATATATATACATTTGTAACAGATTTTACAAATGGAATAGAGGACTATTTATGGTACCAATAGTAAGTTTACACATTGACATCAAAATCTGTTTCTGCAGTGTTAAACTTTAAAGGTAAGCCAGACAGGTTATGTAGAGATTGACTTAGCTGATAAAACTTTTTTCACCTGTATGTTTTTAAGACATTAAGTAGATCAGTTTGACCTTGGATAGTACAGGTGTCACTTTCATATTCGTCTCAAGGTGAAAACTGTCTAACCTGGGCAGTGGTATAACATTATGTAGAAAATCATCACAGCTAGACTAAGTAGTGTGATATACCCACGACACATTTAGCTGTAGGTCATATAGTCATAAATGTTCAAAAGTAGGTATTTTGTGGAGAATTTCACCAGGAAGTTGTATCAAACTAAATATTCTTAAACAGACATTTTGTGGGTGATATACTTTGGAGGTTATATCAGAATAATTGTTTTGAAACAGTTATTTTAAATAGAAATTATATTTTGTGGACGATTTCCGTGTAAATGAAACATGGTATGGCATCTTTATTTACTTTCATATTTTGGAAGAAAAAGAATATTCACCTCTTGAGGATTGATTATGATGTATATCCTTTCTGAGTAAATTTGCAAGTATAGCTTACTGATTGAAGCTAGTTATACTAAGGAAATTAAATAACTCTTAAAAATCCATCATAAAAGATTTTCTTCATAATTCTTTATGTGCTCTTATGTAAAGGAGGTTGTGTGTCACAAAAAGGAAGCATACCTCCTTAAGTCTGATTGAGTCTTAGGTTAGATTGCTGTTTATGTTGCTAAGGAGAAGTTGGTGGTGGTAATGGGTGGTGGTGGGGGATTAATATGGAATTAACATTAGATTAAAATGAAAAGAAAGAAAAAACACAACTTGTTTCTGAGGAAGAGATGGCATTAGTGGGATTGGATAGGCTTTGTAAAATGGGAAGTTTGTTATCGTGGAAGGATCGATCAAGCTTTTGACAGGGTAAATATGGTAGGTTGTACATCCGTTAGAGGCAATGGTATCAGTTATATAGAGTCATGAGAAAAAATGCACTCGTGTTAATTTATTTGAACTGAAATCTTTAATTTTACTTCTGAGAGGTTTTCAAGAAGTATGATGGATGATTATGATATTTCAATTATTGCGGATTTATTTTCTCCTGCTACAATCAGTACTGTAGAAGTTATGGCATAATTAAGAGATAATTCTGAGGTGAAGAGGGTTGTTTAGTGCCGAAGGAAAGGATGATTGCTGGGTTCTAACCTGTGGATCCCGAAGTAATTACTGCAGAAGCCTCCGACTGGGATTTAGTTTCACACCGGGGAAATTTATCAGGGACTTTCAACACACACCGTTTATTTGCTCTTGGGGAATAATCTGAAATGAAAAAGCCAATGTATGGTACAGTATTACAGAATAAAATGCATCATAATATTATTGGACTATTTTAGGGATACAGCTGGTTTGTTTATGACCTAGCTACTGTGTTATAATACAATACAATACAATGTATGTATTACCTTCTGTGCTATAAAACAATAACCATTGTACTACAATACAATACAATGTATTTATTACCTTCTGTGCTATAATACAATACAATACAATGTGTTTATAACCTACTGTTCTAAATGCAATACAATGTAGTTATAACCTATTGTAATATAATACAATACAATGTATTAATAGCCTATTGTACTGTAATATTAAAATACAATGTGTTTATATTAACCTGTTGTAATATAATACAATACAATGTATTAATAGCCTATTGTACTGTAATATTAAAATACAATGTGTTTATAACCTATTGTAATATATATAATACAATGTATTAATAGCCTATTGTACTGTAATATTAAAATACAATGTGTTTATAACCTATTGTACTGTTATGCAATACAAAACAATGTATTGTGTTAAGTGACATGTGCATACATCATAACTTCATGCTTTCAAGATGATTCACAATTTAAAAAACTTGAAGCACCCGACCCAATAGGTCTAAGTCACTTTGATTTATGTTAACTTGCAAACTATAATTTGCGTCAGAGGTGGAACAATGTTCAACTTATAGTAATACGTCTGTCAATATTTGAGACAAAAGTGAATTTTTACAGAAAAACACATTTTTCTTGTGAGATATTTTGCTTGTTTGTCCAGGGAATTCATTCATGAGTGTTTTAAACAGATCAATAGCTCATTTATTTCATGCAGATAAGCTGATGTTCAGAAGGAAAAGGTTTCTTTCATCATGATAAAAGGGGCAGGTAAACACAAAATGTGTTTCGTCCTCCACAACTCCAGAATTGATCAAAACGAGTGGCCTCATTCTTATATCTACTGGTTTCTGGGGATCCTGTTAAGGGCAGCACCCCACACCTTAACTGAGGCCTGCATGGGGCAGTCACCAGAACCAGTCAACTCCAGAATTGCACAAAACGCATGTGCATTCATTAGTGGCCGCATTCTTATATCTACTGGTTTCTGGGGATCTTCTTAAGGGCAGCACCCCACACCTTAACTGAGGCCTACATAGCTAGGTCAGTAACCAGGTACATGTACCTTCCACAGGTACTCCGGCTTTCCTCCACTTCACCATCAAAACCTGGCATGCCCTTAAGGTAATAGGATTGTGTCACCATTTCTCAGTAGAATTTCTTCCAATTTTGTAGTTATATTGCGTTGAAGTAAAGAAAATTTTCTGCCACAAAAAAAATATAGGTTGTCAGAATTTAAAGGATTTGAAATGAAAATTTATGTAAAAAGGAGTGAGTTTTGAAAAAAAAATGAAAGACACAATTTTAGGCAAAATAATGTCAATAAAAATGATACTGACATAGATTAGTATTGCATTAATGTATATCAATTTAATAAATGCTGAAATTGTGTAAAATTAATTATCTATAAACGTTTAAAAATTGACATTTTATAATAAAACCATGTACATATAGTAATTGCATGTAAAGAGTTATCGTTCTTGAAAAACTTCACAGTAGTGAAATAGGTAGCCGGGTTCCTGAAGTACAGAAAAATGGACACATGGGACTCATTGATAAAGAAAAAATGAAATAAAGCCTGGATTGCTATGAAATACTTTAATATTGAGAGAACACACTGTTCTGTCAATAATAAACATGCAATATTTATCAGTTTAATATTAAACATCAGAATATGCGGAAATTGTGATACTGTCTCCCTACATTGGATTTTCAACTAGGGATGTACTTCCTATTTCCGTTTATTAATACACTCCTATGACCTTAAATGATCATAGCTGTTATCAGGGCATGAAACACAAACAAATAAAATATAACCTCTTTAAATTTTATTGAACTGGATGTAATATAACTTGATGTACTATATGTCTGTTTAAGAACTTGCGTTACAACTAAATAATTTACTATATATATGTTATTACTAAACAGTTTTGCTTATAACTTTATTATTTAAAGTTCAACACCAGTGACAACTGTCTAGATGTATAGATACATACCTTACAAAGGCTACAAATGACTTTTTTAGAAGGTTTAATGGCAATATAAGAGTGTCGAGTGTCACAGCGTCCAGAAGTTGACAACTGGAAGTTTACAAGCCAAACCAGTGACCCAAAACAGAAACGCCCCCAGATATTTTTGCCCCTGTGCGAATCTGCACACAGAAATGAAAATACATCAAAAGAATATATTTTTCAAAAGTTAAATATTCATTCAAAAATCTGTCATCAGTTCCTCATTAAAATTGCTCACTGGCTCAGTAATAAACCAGATTTAATTCTAGATAGGAACTACAAACATATGATTGCTGATTGGCTGTTTAAGTTGTGTGAGTCTGTAAAGGGATACGGCTGCTGAGCTGCTGTAGGGATATAGCTTCTGTATGTACAACCTGTTCTGTAATATCTATGAACTACAACCACTGGGTTTTAACTTGAACTCTAGTAACCTACTGTAATGGTGCTTAGATATTATAGGTATATAGCTTCCGAATGAACTACAACCACTGGGTTTTACCTGGAACTCTAGTACCCTATGGTATTGTTGCTTAGATATTATAGGTATATACCTTCTGAATGAACTACAACCACTGGGGTTTAAATTGAACTCTAGTAACCTACTGTAATGGTGCTTAGATATTATAGGTATATAGCTTCCGAATGAACTACAACCACTGGGTTTTACCTGGAACTCTAGTACCCTATGGTATTGTTGCTTAGATATTATAGGTATATAACTTCTGAATGAACTACAACCACTGGGGTTTAACTTGAACTCTAGTAACCTACTGTTATGTTGCTTAGATATTGTAGGGATATAGCTTCTGTATGAACTACAACCACTGGGTTTTAACTTGAACTCTAGTAACCTACTGTGATGTTGCTTAGATATTATAGGTATATAACTTCTGAATGAACTACAACCACTGGGGTTTAAATTGAACTCTAGTAACCTACTGTAATGGTGCTTAGATATTATAGGTATATAGCTTCCGAATGAACTACAACCACTGGGTTTTACCTGGAACTCTAGTACCCTATGGTATTGTTGCTTAGATATTATAGGTATATAGCTTCTGAGTGAACTACAACCACTGGGTTTTAACTTGAATTCTAGTAACCTACTGTAATGTTGCTTAGATATTATAGGTATATAGCTTCCGAATGAACTACAACCACTGGGTTTTACCTGGAACTCTAGTACCCTATGGTATTGTTGCTTAGATATTATAGGTATATAGCTTCTGAGTGAACTACAACCACTGGGTTTTAACTAGAACTCTAGTAACCTACTGTAATGTGGCTTAGATATTATAGGGATATAGCTTCTGTATGAACTAAAACCACTGGGTTTTAACTTGAACTCTACTAACCTACTGTAATGTTGCTTAGATATTATAGGGATATAGCTTCTGTATGTAAAACGTCCTGAACTATAATATCATTGATCTATACTGATGGGTTTAACATGAACTGTAGTGACCTACTGTAATGTTGTTTAGCTATTATAAGGATACAGCTGCTGGTCAGACATCTTGACACAGATCTTCCTATAGGTCATGATACAGATTCATTTATGCCAGGGTCGGTTCTGTAGCTTATGACAACATATATACAGTCATTAAGGTCTATTTAGTTGTAATGCTTATGTTATAAAACTGTTTTTAAAGCTTTTTTATGAAAGTCAAGTTTGTATCCGGCTGCTTTTCTGTCATCAGCTATGCATGTCACTATAAATTGCCTGAAACATTTTCTGAACTGTACGTCCCAAATCCGAGTGTTATTGAGAACACTGACATGCATCCTGGCCATAGTATGGTTATAATTAACAGTATATGGAAGTTCACCGACTCATATATGTTGTTTAGAAAGAGACTAAGACTAGTTAACAGATTCTTGTAAATTTGATAAAAAACACCAATGTATGTTTAAAAAATGAGGTTCACAGACATAGATATGTTCACTAAAGTTGGTTCACAGATCCTTTCAAAATTGGAAGTTCATTGCATACATTGTAGGTCCATATATGTTTAGTAAAGGAAGTTTTCAAATCCATATACGTTAAGTAAGGGAAGTTCACAGATCCATATACGTTCAGTAAAGGAAGTTCACAAAGCCATATATATGTTCAGTAAGGGAAGTTCACAAAGCCATACATATGTTCAGTAAGGGAAGTTCACAGATCCATATATATGTTCAGTAAGGGAAGTTCACAGATCCATGTGTTCAGTTAGAGAAGTTCACAAAGCCATACAAGTTCTGTAAGGAAAGTTCACAAAGCCATATACATTCAGTAAGGGAAGTTCACAGATCCATATACATTCAGTAAGTGAAGTTCACTGATTTAATGTGTTCAGTTAGGGAAGTTCACAAAGCCATATAAGTTCTGTAAGGAAAATTCACAGATCTATGTGTGTTTGGTAATGAAAGGGAAGTTTACAGACTTATAAATGTTCAGTAAGAGAAGTTCAAAGATAGTGTGTTTTCAGTAAGGAAGTTAATAGGCCCATATAGATGTTTTGTAAGTTTAGTTCATAGATCCACTATGTTCAATCTTTCTCATAATCAGACTCTACTGTGATGGATTCACGATCGTCATTCATGTTTGGAGACCGGGGAAGTGTAAACTAGCTCTTACAGGCTTCAGGTTATTTCAGGAAGATTCAGAAAAACCATTATTATTAGGGATAGGTGAACAGTTGTATAAACATTGTATGTTTGTTTTCCATCCCTGCTCGATTAGCCACTGTTTCTACAATACAGGTGACAGCTATATATATGCTGGTTATTCTTGATATATAATACATACATATACCTAATGGTTTAGTATACAAAAAATCCTTTCTGATTTAAGTAAGTTTCCTTCACTGAAGCCATTAGTAAAAAGCACTTGTTTACACAGTAAAACTTGGATGTGCCCCATGATGATTACTATCTTTCGATCTAGAGTTTAGTGACCTCCGTCAATTAATGTATCGCCCGTAGAGTGTGTATATCTTATGTGTTTAATTTTCTGTACATTATCCAACACATGCTACAGCAAATTGTAAAAATAACAGAACTAAATACCGTTCCTTCTTGTTTACATTAAAGAGGCTTAAGATAAAAAGAGATAACTTTAGATATCCTTGGTACGGAAATATCTCTTTTTGTTTTCAGAACTTTCAATTTGAACGTAGATAAAGTATTTATGTATACGGGTTTCCTGGCGTCTCTGGTCGGTACTGTCGTTTAATGTTGAAACTACACAGAGCTTAGACTCATCCACTGCAGGTATCGCATGCGGAAGCTGCGATCTGATTGGTCGATGTGTACTGAAGATGATGATGGCTCTACTTTAACGGATAATTTCCACAAAGCATTTGCTCCATTTAATACGGTATTGTTTATGAGACTCCGCGCTACGATGTAAATACTTTTCATTCCAACCCATTATTAAGGTTCAGCAAAGGAAATTTCAATCTAAGGATTCCCATTTCGAAATCAGGATATTTGAATAACTATGGTAGGAAATCGATCTAATGATTCTCGTCTGGAAATGAAGGTATTTTAATAATAGCCTGACGCTCCTGAATGATTAAACAGATTTTACTCTCGTAGAAAACTTTGTGATAAGATTAACGAGGTTTGGGTATCACACTGGAATGTTTGTTGATGATGCTGAAGCATATTATCTCCGAGACGGGATATATTTTACCTATAAAGTATTTCTTTATAAAAGGGTGGAATGGTATCAAGTGTTATTTTTGAGCCCAGAGCAGTAAAATTAAAATTTTTGAATAGGGGATGTCAAATCGGTTTGGTATGAATATTTTAACTGTCTAAGAATAATGAATAAAATTTAAGATATATACATATGTAATACATGTAGGTTATTTTGATCTGCATATTATCCAAAGATCATTTTCATGTTTATTTGTAAAAAGAAACAATAGCTCACTATATAATTGGTATATTTTACTCACCACAAAAATAAAACTAACACCAAAATTACCCATCATACAGTTACCGAAAAAAATGGAGTAAAAATAGGTTTCACATCAAATGATGGTTGGTTATCATGTTTATCTAACTCAAGTAAGTTAATTTTCAAATTCTCTGAAGACTTATAGTAAGGTTTACGGAGTGTCTTTTACAATTTGAAAATCATCTATGAAAGTTAGATAAACATGATAACCAGCAATTATAAATTTAGAGGCCTTTTTCTCCATTAATGTTTTAATATGTAGTAGGTTACCTTAAACATTTACCATCACCTAGCAGGTATACATAAAATAATTATCCAATGAGTTGTGTGAAGAGAACCAAAAAATTCTAAATATTAGGAAATGAAACTCACTTACAAAACTGAAACTCCGCTACATAGCTTTGTATAATCTGTTACATGTATTTCCTATCAGGCAATTTGTTGTTGGGGTCTAGTTGAACAATTTCAAGCTATGTATTCCCTGTGGGAAAATGTCCTTTTTCCCTATTTTTGTCCATAAGTGTCCAAAAGCAATGCCTTTACTGTCTATGATGATAAAACATTTCAATGTAAATAATCTTTGACCAATAAAGGATTTGAAGTAGATTTAATAATATTAAGACAAAAAAATATCCTTTGATACGGTGAGTTAAATTCCTAATTTGGATGCACACCAATGCATTTGCCGCTATCTAAACCCCCTGGGGCCCATTCCCAAAATAGTCAAAAATAAAACGTGATATCATCTTGCGTAATAACGTTATGAACTTAGTTAATATATCATATTTCTTTGTCCCAAACTTTTGTTTATTCATCTCCTGTATGCATGTGATAACTACTCTGGTGGAGGGTGAACTTTGATTGTAGCTCGTTAATATGACTACTATAGACTCATTAAAACAAGTGTACAAGAGGGTGGGCTGATGCTACTGAAGATAAACAAAGGACAAGTGGCTACTACCACAAGGGGCTGAAACAGTGATGCCTTAAAGCTACAGCTTAATGAACAAAATGTTAAAATTTCTTATCTTCTTTTCTACGAAATTTGAATTGATTTCATGGTTATTTTTGTCCTTAGAGATCTACATTTCAGTTATTAATGCAAGTTTGAATGAAACAACTTAATGTTTAATATAAATATCCGATGACAATTTTCTTTTTTTTTTCTGTTATTTTTCAAATTGAAGCTAACCAGGCTTTTGGTACAGGGGTTGAACTGATCAACAGTAGATATTACGGAGGGTTTGGCTGGTAGCATACTGTATCTCCATAATCAGGGGAGGTAATTACCACCTCACTAATTATAATATCCCAGTAGATTAGCAGATATTTAATTAGGACAATAAAGCAAAGGACACAGAACCAAGACGTAAAAACAATTTGAACCTAAAAAAAAAAAAAAAAAAAAGACGTGTTCAGGAGCATAAAACAGAGTCACAGTAGACTCCCTACAGGATTTGGTTTGTCAACCATTGATTCCAAAAAGAAACATCATGGCAACTATTCAAATTTTGTAGAAATGTTATTGATTTGAATTGCATCCACATGTCAGGGGATGTGTTTCCCGTACATCTGTTGGTGTAATGTACCCCTATGACAAATTATGTTATGCGTCGTTGAAAGTTTTGTAGTTTCAGTATCCCCTAGGCCTCAGTAGACTATGCCATGTCAGAGTCTACCCTTTGTACGTCCCCCTTCAGTAGACTATGCCATGTCAGAGTCTACCCTTTGCACGTCCCAGAGAGAATATTTTTCTACTGGATCAATATATAATGAAACTGGATTTTCCTTGATTTTTTATACCTGAGATTTTCTAAGGCCATCTGGGAATTGTCATCTTCATTTAGTTCCAAAAAATATTACGGCATATCTCGCAGTCTAAAGTCAGTATTCCCTGTAGAGTGTGTAATCTCCCTCTTGTTATAAAGCATCTCTTAGGAAAATTTAGAAATGGAGTTTTGTTCCATAAGAAGGAAAATATGAAGATGAAGGTAAAATTATTACTATTTACATTCAGATTTTAGATACTGGGATTTTCTTGATCAAATTTTAGGATAAAAAAAATGTCTTAATCTCATTGGAAAGGTGATCAAATTTGGTTTCCAAATGTATAAGCAGGCAAAACACTATGCTGCTCAATGCTATGGTCTTCATCTGTGTCATACCATTATAACTGAGTTTTCTTAAATGAACTTCTGATTATGTCGTAAAATGTGAGAAAAAGGAAAAAAAATGTTTGGGGAGGAGGCTAAATAGCAGATATGATTTTGTGTTCATAGATGTTGTTGTCAATAGGTCCATCTGTGCTGTGAAAAGCCTTGGAGTTGTACATCACAAGGATGTATGACATTCGACAGCTTGTTTGACAACTCTGTCGACACAGTTCAATAAGTGTTGCCATAGACAAGATCAACTTCCGACCTCATCTCTCTGTCTACAACAATGGACAGTATGGGCCCATAATCAGATGTGCCCTGCAGTACTCTACAGTGCTGTCTGCATCCTCAACTTATTGTCAGAAGATCTAATAAAGGCATGTTCTGTAGGGACGTGTCTTTCTCATAGAATCGTGGTCACGAACACAGATTCACCAATAAGTGTATCCCTCCTAGCGTAAAGGGCATTGATGAGACCTATTTCAGTCGTAATGAAACATGATTACCCATCCGTACATTAAGTCACGAGTGACTTGTAAATTTGTTACTAGCTTTACAAGTTTTAGGCGGAATCAGTTTCAAAGGAGTCCAAATCATATTACGCAATACAATTTTTCAATGTACATGCAACTGGTGATGACATGGCTTTTGTTTTGGGAAATATGCGATTTTTTTTCTATTTGATAGATTTTGTCTTCAAGAAACTGCAGAATAAGGTACATTGGTCGTGAGTTCAGTAAGAGCTTCACTTGTCCCCACAGAACGGGTTTGCTTGTAAATTCCATTAGTGTTCTGATATAGAATTTTGATGATAACTGCATTGAACTTGGCAAGGGCTGAGTGATAGGGACATTGTTACGACTCGGTTTTCTAGCCTGCAGGTTGAGCTTAGCCTAATGGACGGCTGTGATTTCGTACAAGTTTTCTTGCACTGTTAGTGAAATTTTTCACAAGCAGAGCAGATTTTCATATTTATTTGAAGCCTCAACCTTTTTTAATTCTCTATGTGTGAAATGAGGTTATTAGCTAGAAATGCAAACAATTTGAGAAGAACATAAACATTTTAAGAAGTGTACTTACTGTGGCTAGATTCTTCTGATTACAGTAGTTGCTTTGAAGATTTTCTTTTAAAACTTATTTTGCTACTGCATTTTTAAATTGTTCTCTGTACTTATATATATATATATATATATCACGGGGATCTTTTCATAAAAACATGCTAAACATCCTGCCCTGTCATAACCAGATTTATTAGAAAAGCTGCAATAAAGTCCTTTTCTTTGTGTATTATTTCATGAATATTGTTGTCAAAGGTTTTTTTCTTGGGATGCATGCATCACAGGTAACTTATGTTCAACTTTGTTTCTAGTATAATATAAGGACATTGTCTATCACAGAAGCCCTTACAGGTTCCCTGTACCACCAAAAACTAATTATGAATTTGAAACCTTTTGAACAGCATGAATGACAATGGTTTTAATACATCAGTTCCGAAAAGAGATCCATACCTTGCAGGGCTTTTATGCGAAACTAATAATGAAGAAACAGACTAAAACAACAGGGGAAAAAAGTGTTCTGATAATAAAATGGCGAAGAAGAATTTGACTTAAAAAGAAACCCAAAAAGACAATAGTGGCAAAATTCAAAAGTAGTCAAACCAAGATTTGAACCTGGAATCTCTTATCTCAAAACAGTTGCTCTAACTTACTGGGCTACCAGATCTGTAGTGTCTACTGATAATAAGGCATGAAAAATTAAGGGGAGGTAACTATATGTTCGAAAAATTAGAAGGCAATTCTCTAGTAATTTGTCTTCAATGGGACAGGTATTCTTGAATAAAATTTTCAAAGAAAATACAATGTTTTGCTCTGGCAGCATCTGCAGTTATGTCCCTTTGATGAAATTTTTGGGGAAACAAATATCCTGCTTTCTATCTACTTTATCGTCTTACAACTCGGGGAAGAAGAAACTATCACTCAACTGTTTCTCAGTTGTTTATCTCAACTACATCTTAAGTGTCCTTATCATGTCTGAGGCAATAACTGTGCTGTTGTAATGGAAACAAAAATGATGCCATTAAAATGGTTAAACGCACAACGGCTTGTTTTGTTAAAAATCAATGTGATGTTCGATGATTATACCTTTCTGGCAAAATTCTGTAATCATTTTATGGCTGCATTGTGCTTTGCGCAATTTGCAGAGAAAAAAATCTTTGCACATTTTGGAATTTTTCTTTTTAATAAAAGTAGCAATATATTGCACAATTGCATATTCACTATTGTCTGTCAAATATTTTGCAACTGCAAACTCCAGGGAAATCAATTGAAATCACAATATTATATTGTACAAATGTTGCAACTGTGATTTTGTTTTGTGCAAACTCCAAAGATTGCAATATGAACAACGTGCATACGATTGAAGGTTAACTTGAAATTTAATAACTGGTTTTGAATTTATAATACAAACTGTTTGTGCAGGGGAAATTTTCATCGGGACTTAATCATAATTGAGATGCATGTCATTGCTGTTAAAATGGCCTATTTATGGTACATTTATGGTTTAAAGGGTCCTACCAAACACAGATTGTCAATAAAGACTCCTGTTATGAACATAAATTTAAATATTTCCGATTATAAAGCCAGCGCTGTATGGCAGGGAAGGTCAAGCTTGGTAGGGTAGGGAATTGAAACATTCATTCTCAAGTACCACTACAAAATGACATAAATAAAATATCCATTTCTTACCCTTACATTTAAATTTTAGATTAAAAATGTCACAGTACCAATTGATTCAGTTTGAACAAATTGATGTTGTACACACATCCTAAATTTTTTCAGAATTCTATACTTTGATGCTGTATATGCATATATGCATATATAGCGTGTCGAAGTACTGAATAATACCTATCAATTTCTAGGCTAGGTGATTTGGTGGCATAGGTCATGAGTTTGAGGTCTGGGCAGCGTACAAGTCATAATATTGTCTTCCTTCCTCACTTAGGTCATGAGTTTGAGGTCTGGGCAGCATACACGTCATAATCTTGTCATAATATTGTCTTTCTTCCTCACTTAGGTCATAAGTTTGAGGTCTGGGCAGCGTACATGTCATAATATTGTCTTCCTTCCTCACTTGTGTTAAAATACCATGTTGGAAGAGCTTATAAAAATATTCAATTACTGAGCATGAGCTTGTTACGTAATCATTTACTTATTATATTTGATTTATAATAAGCCAATGGTTCAACTCCTTTGTTGTTGTAATAATTATATAATGTACAATTCTCAGACAAATCAGGACCCAGCTGTTCAAAGCATGATAATATAAGCTTTAGTAGGCATTAACTCATGATCATTCACCCCTGTAGGCACATTTGAACTCTTCCAATTCAAAGGTTGAAATTTAAGGGGTGAATGAGTTAATTTTAAAGTTTACGTTAGAACACCTTTAATTATATTATAATCTATAATTAAACTTTTGTATAAGGGATTTAGAAATCATTTTTGAAAGTAAAAAACTGAAAAAAAAATCATTATAAAGAGTTGAATAGATTGCAAGGAATAATAGTATTAACTCAATCACTCCTGAAAGTTCATAATGAACTATTCCAACTTTTGAATTGGAAGAGTTCAGATGTGTTCTCAGGGGTGTACAAGTTAAATGATTTAAACCAATGATTTTGTTAGCTTACGGAGCTTTGAACTACTGTGCCCATGCAGGTGACTGTGTGCAGTGTCTATTCAATATCAACACATTCACACCTGAAGACACATCTGAACTCTTCCAATTCAACGGTTGGAATAGTTCATTATGAAATTTCAGGGGTGAAAGAGTTAAAAGTACAAGGTCATATATATGACATACGTAAAATATCGGGATAAACTTATTGATGTATTCAATATGATAAGACAATCTAATACAATTCTCGGACCAGGTGGCTCGATCCCTTCTGTATAGTAGATATAAAAGTACAACGTCAAAATATGACGCGTCTATTTTATATCGTGATAAACTACATCTATTTTCATTTGATAAGACAAGTTTCTTCTTATCAACAAAATATCAAGTTATCGTAAAATAATCCATTACTGCAATTACAAATATATGTTTTTTTTGTTTATTTTCAGAAATTTTGCAAGACAACGATCTATCATAGAAAAGGAATATGCACAGGTAAGTTACAACCATGCTGGAGGTGTCTCGTAATGTAACAAGGGACTGCAGAATATTGTACATGGGCTGCGTCATCAACCCATTAAAACTATAAGCATCGATATCTCCACACATCTGCAGCCATTCTGATAAAGGTGGAGTAAAAACTATATTGTAAATCCCCATTTTCTTCACAGATTGTATAACATTTGATTAATACAGCATGAAATTGTACCAGTATAATGTTAACTGTTTAAATGGTTATAATGAATCTTATTTCGTGAAATTGGCTTCAGTTGGGAACCTGAGCCTCGTTCAGCCTAGAGCCTTTAACAGCATTTGAATGGTAATGTGTTGGTATACGTAGGCATCAGGGAAACCCTATGTCAACTTGACAGTGTCTTATAATAATTGTCAACAGTTGAGTCCAGAATGACATTGGATTGTCATAACAAAACAAGACTTATGCAGATCATGACTTAGATTTTTTGTTGTTGTACCTTTGTGGCTTTCTTGTTTGTCAAGTATAGAGTGTTAACGTTATGTCTGGTTGCACATCAGAGCGTTATCAGTTGTGATAACATGTTATAATCTGTGGTAAAATTAAATAATATTATTCGGTATGCAATCAGGCATGTAGCTGCATATATGCTGGAACACAGGTAAATCCACCAAATTTTCAAACAGAAAAACATACAACAAAATAAAAACACTGCTTGTTGCAATTCTTTGTTCCACCTACTAAGGCCCTGCCCCCAGGACCCGCTCCCCACTGAATCCACTCCGAACAATGGGTAGCTACGCCCCTGACAATGTCTATGTGTAACTGTGAAATAAAATAAAAATCAAGACCAGTTGCAAGATGTTAACCTAATTCTGTAAGACACACAGAAAAAATGCCATTGCTTAATAATTTAGACAAGGTTGCAAATTGTTCAAAAGGTCATTATGGGTGCAGGTCAAGCATAAACTTCAGTGCTATTGTCAATGAATTGGATGCATATGGGAAAGTTTCTGTTGTCTTCGTCAAAATTTAGGATTATTGTATCTGATAAAACAACAGGGTAATTAAGCTGGGTAACATACCAGGTTTACTTAGGTTCAGACTATAGCCAGCTCCTATCTGAATTTATAAATAAATACGTCTTGAATTTTAAGACACTAATCAAGCATTCTCTACATCCTTGCATAATTTACATTCCTTTGTATCCGAGTGCTCTCTATGACCTCATTAAGGACGAGCTTAGGATGCCTCTATCACCAATATGGCAAGATTCTCACTGATATTTTTCTATTTGATGTATGGACAGAAATGGACAGCATCCGTAAAACAATATTTTAGGAAGTTATGTTCATGTGAAAGAAATTACTTGTAATTTAATATTCCTATATTCAATTAGCGAGTCTTTGATCGTTGGGATGTTATTGGGTGCCTTCGAAGGTTCACAGAGGTCAACTTGTGGTAGATCCTTCAAAGATGTTCATAAATTACGGAATTGGTATTATATTTTTATTTAGGGAAACGTTATCCCATGTTTTCTTTTGTAAATTTCTTAATGTTTTAAAACAAAGAAAACAAAAGAAAAAAATGTACCAGATATATATTTTACAATTGAACTTGTGGAAACCAAAATCTTGTAAATTAGAATAAAATAGAAATGTAAAGATATACAATGCATTTATGACCACTATTGTACAGTGTATTAGTATTTCGTGGAAATTGTCTAAAACAAACCCTCCACAATGTTGACACATGTGTTCTAGGTCAGACAGACCGTACACAGTATAGCTTGTCTGTTACAAACATACTTATTGGGAATTCTTGCATATCCTAACAAAGAGCAGGGTTTTAATCATCAAACTCTGTACAAAAAAAATCATTGAAGTAGGTACAGGGTAGTTAAAATGAAAAATTGTGACAAGTTTCATAAGTTTCTTATGAAATGGAAAAACACATTAGGGATCCTTCGTATTGCTTGATCAAGAATTTTTACTGCAAAAAAGTGCATTTATCCAGGTCATTCTTGAAGTCTTGTTTTTCACCATTTTGGCTTCATATTTGTCTCCATTGTGACTTCATTTAAGATACCGGTGATTACTCAGGAGTCTGTGACGTCTTTCATTATCATTTGATGATACGTATACCTATACCACGATAGGTCATATAGCAACAGTTTACATGTAACAATATAACATCATAGTATTCACAACAAAAGCAAATCTTGTCTCTATAACCAAACCTCTTTTGTCATACTCATGTTTTACTGTTAACATTTCCATTTATATACATTTAAGCTGCATTATCTGAAAACCTGTCTATTTTGACAGGAAATATGGGTCCCTGTGGTGTTCAGTTTAGGCAGGTTTTAATATATAAAGGTACCTGTGGTGTTCAGTTTAGACAGGTTTTAATATATATAAAATATTTCTGTGGTTGGGTTTTGTGAGAGTCATCAATATGTCCTGATTAAGACATTATGTGTGGTTGAGCTACCAACTCTGTGTAAAAATGAGTTATCAGTCGATTAAAAACTGACACCATCTGTTGTCAAAATCAAAGGTTTTGATTGTTGTCTCTTGGCCTAGCTACAAGTCTGTCTTGGTCACTTCTCCTAAAGTAATGCTTCGATTTCATTGAAACTTAGGTACTTGAAGNGGGGGGGGGGAGGGGGTATAATCATCCTGTCTGTCCATCTGTCCGTGATCATAATCCTTGCAACTCCTCCTTAATTGTTTGTTGGGATATTTTTGTAATTTTGCACAGTGAAACTGCATCATATGTAGATGTACATTTCACTGCTTGTTTTTATAGAGTATTTCCTTTTCAAAACAAACACTGTAAGGCAATTCACATCTGTATTTGTAATTCAGCAAAACAATTTGCTAATGCTTGTATTGTGGAGTTTGAAGGCTAAGAGTATACTTCCCTGAAAGAACACCTGTCATTCACAGGATTACTTACTTTCCACCATGCTGGTTATACCTATTTGTACAGCTAGGTAGACTGGAACAGTGCTAATGTTTTCAGAAAACATTTTTCCAATTGCACAGCAAGGCAGCTGAGCTATCAGAAAAAAAGGATTTTAAAAGAAATTTAGTATTCATTTGTATAGCTGTATACACTGGAACTATCAGAGTAACATTTCTTGTTCAAATGCACAACTAACACCTCTAGATCTTGTGCTACGAGTTTGACTTCAACCTTTTGTTCAGTAGCCAAACTGTCTACTGCAAAGCCAATTGCTGACTCCTTTTATGCCTCTATAAGTTTTAGTAATTATCCTTAAATGTGACCAGTGTGTGGGGAAATTCTTATCACTGTTGTTTAATTAGCGTTGTGTCACCATGGTGATCTTCTCCAGAAATAAACATGTACAGCAAGTTTTGTAGCACCACAGATTTCTTGACAACATGGATTAATCTAACTTTCTGAATCAGCTACCCCTTTAAGGTGTTTTTTAGGAATTATATTTGCGGTTTCATTTGATAAACATCTTATGTATAGTTTTTCTGTTGTGCTAAAATAGTTTTTCTGTTGTGCTAAAATAAGAGAATGTCAAAAAACTGAAAAAGATATAGATTTATAATTCGACAAAGGGGAGAAGAGCCATTGCTGGTCCAATGTAGGTAGGGACCTTAGGTTGTGTGCTTGCTGGAAAATGGATAGCAATTGGTATGCAGGGTGTCGACTGTATAGTAAAATAAAAACATAGAAGGTTGGAGTGTCCTCAACATTTACCAGCTTCTCAAGATAAGCCAGTAGAATACAAGGCAAGTTAAATACAGTATTCTACCTTATCTTCTTAAGCTGATTAATGTTGAGAACACTCCCACATACTGTGTTTTAGAATTATAGTTGTTTTATACATTACATATTCACGATATTATTTCAGTTTTTTATAACAAAAATATATTCGATATTGTTATTAAAGACAGGAAAACATAAACATGTTTTAGAGCAGATTTGACTCATTATCAGTCCTAAAATCAGCCTGTGTAAACCCCTGGATTAGTTCAATATATTCATGAATTTTCAATTTCCTCAAAAATAATATTTGTCTGGTTCTACATAAAGCTGTAATGTCTAGGAGTTCACTAGGGTTTAATTGAATTAGCATTGTTTGACAGTTAAGTGTGAAAGTTGACGCGAAGACATTTGTACCACTCCGCCGTGATCTGACAAGGAGAGGAGCCATCGATCCTTTATCGTACTCCAGTGTAAGCTAGTATAGGAAGCAAATTGTCCTTTCTGGACACCAGCTTCCGACAAACTAATCCCGCTAAAATAAAAACAAGTAATGGATGCGTGTCCAATATGTTTGATAATGCGGGAGTGGGAAATAAAATCCTAGCTGGTCATTTTTATTGTGTATCAAGTCTAATAAACTAGTCGTTTTTAGTTTTCACAGCGAACAACCACCTGATGCATGAGAACTGGTCTGTGCTTTATTGTCCGACGGACATTATTCATGTTTTGGACTGACTTTCTATTGTGACGGATACTTCATTACGAGTGACTTGCTCTCCTAATTTTTGTTATTTAGCAAGAAAATAGCTATGAGATATTCGGCTCCAAATTGGAACCTTGATCTAGAACTATTTCACTGTCTGGGGAACTCGATTAATCATGAATTTAAGGGGAATTCTTTTTTTAAATTGCCGATATTTTTTTTCTTCTGTGTATTCTATCAAACGTTGATGTATGACCACTTCAGTCTAGCTGTGTCACTTGACTGGTCGTGATTCTCTGAAACATTATTTTTACACGTGAAACGATATATTTTTTATCGTGCATTCAATCTGTTTCAATTACTAGTTTGTTTCTGTAAAACGATGCCAGAAGCATTTGCGATCAAAACATCTCTATGAAACAGATTATACGATATTATGGGAAATCATTCATTCAGAAAATCTGTCATATTCGTTTTCCGTTTGATTATATACACATTTGTTCATAGAATGGATATCAATAATGCACAGTTTTGCTTGGACCAAAACATTTATTTCCTGGGATTTTGTTTCAGTGAATTAGTTATTTTGCTGACGCTGTCTCTATCTGTCTTACCTGAATCAATAATACAGATGAAAATAGCAGCAGTTTAGTACATATATATGATAAATGACCACTATAACAGATTAGGGTAAAGGAACCCATCACACAACTTTTATAATGAGTATTCTTCCTTGTATCAAAAAAAGATAAAGCAGCATCAGGAATATTTTTTGGGGCTAGAGTTACTTCCCTTGGCAAGATTTTATATTTCATTTTGATACTGTGCATTTACATTTCCTAGATAGCAACATTGGTTATGTGTAAGATTGGCATAAGTTAGGTCCCTAGTTTGACTCCTGGACCTCTGTTTCTTTCCTGGTTTTTTTACAAATATTTAACAACAGTTCCAATGATTGCAATGTAAATCTTAATTTGATGATACTCTTTAAATAGCATACTTAGGTAACAACTCTAAAAAAAGATTCTGAGGGAATTGGCGAATGAAACAGCTGATGCTACTATAAAAAACTTGTATATCATATTAATTATATCATAATCTTATATCATCGATATTTTATAGGATCAATCTGCAAAGGGTGTGATAAGAGAATTTTTTTCTGTACTTTGCTACAGATCTATATATAGGCCTACAATGTACTGTATGATCAGGACAAAGTCTTGTTTACATTTTTTGTACACAATGATACAACAAATTGTCAACACCTTGTGTGTTTATTACAAGTCATGTATCACAGAAACTATTTTCCACGCTTAACCGACTTTTGATGTACCTTTTTGAAGTATCATTGCTTTGTCTCAGCTGCTACATGTACAGGTACAGGTTGACATACCTGGACAGGTATTCTGACAGGTTGAATACACCTGTAGCTGTTCTCACCTCTTGTTACCGTATTTAACTTAATAAATGTCCTGGGCACTTAGCATACACTTGAACTTGAATACACATGTAGCTGTTCTCACCTCTTGTTACCGTATTTAACCTAATAAATGTCCTTGGCACTTTCCATGCACTTGAATACACTTGTAGCTATGTTCACCCCTTGTTACCATATTTAATCTAATAAATATCCTGGGTAAATTAAGAAATTGTTTGTATTTTGCAAAGTTTATATGTCACAAGACATAACCATATATAATACAGTTTACACACCAGTGTAATACAGTGAGTATGTCCTTGTCAGATTTGCATAACTAATATGACATAGCAGATAATTCAAATATGACATCACAATTAGAACAATAAACATGTCATATTTTTTCGAAAAATATGAGACTTTAAGAATAAAAAGTTCTTACCTAGTTATATGATAAAAAGCATCTTGAATTTGTTTCCATTTCATTATAGAGCTGACATTTCTTTCCAAAGTATCATTCTTGAGAGGCTTAATTTACTGAGCTATCATAAAAACTTTGAAACTCATTTCATAAATCTTGTAAGAAATGAAAACTCATTTGTGATTCTGTATATACCGTACAACACAATACAAAAAAATAAAGATATGAAAAGTCACAAAATGTGTATACGATATTGATGTACATTTGATGACGGAGCTAGCAGATTTTTTTTACCAGCTGTAAAGAACTTTGTCAGACTCTGAGTCTCCGGAAGGCTTGGGTACACTACCATGTTATTGTGTAGGCACTTACAAAAGTTGCACTGCTTTAATGAAGAAAAATTGGAATTCGAAAAAGAAAATGACAGGAAATTGATGAGTAACTTGAAAACTTGTAACTGTTAACACCTTTCTGTTAGATGTGTTCTGTCACAGGAACGCACTCTTCCAATTCAAATGATGGAATAGTTCATTTTGAAATTTCAGGGGTGAATGAGTTAATACAGCCATCACTAAAATCCGGTTGTCCCACTATCCAACCTCATTAATCCAGCTACCACTAATGCAGTTATCTAACTAAACAGCTATTGTTTTAGGGGATAGATATACAAAAGTTTCCCAGTATCTCATGATCAGTCGCGCCACAATCCAACTAGTGTTTCCCCAGCGCCCTAGCCGCTCAACTTAACCACCATCAAAGGTGACTGGACTATAGAAATTCTTTTTGTATATTATATAAAAGTATTTGAAGGCACTTAATGTTGCCTTTGGCTGGTTCCTCTGACTTTTGGTAAATATCTTTTTGAACCTTCCTAATTAAGCCCACTCAGTTGCTTTCAAGGAATGTTAATGTGTACTCAGGTTTCTTTCTTGATTGTACTTTTCATAGCGTGTAAAAAAGTTATTTAATAAGCTGTTTTTGTCTGAAAGCTATCTTATTTGTACTTTTCATTGACTGTATAGAAAATGTGACAAGATTGTTTTTGTTAGTACTTTTCAAAGCTCTTCTGAAAGCAGTATGGGTGTATATCGGTACACCAACCATTAAGTACTTATTGTTTGTAGAAAAGGTTCGTGGTGGTCTGTAGTGTTACAAGCACTGCCAGATGAACGTTCCGATTAATGCAGTTGTAAACAACAAATTTGTAAAAGACCTGAGTTAAGCCTTTTAGACAGTGGGTCGTTAAGTGGTGGAGGTCGGAGTAGACGTCTCAAACAGTAGTACTGTATACTGTAGCAGCTTCGTGGCTGGGACAGGTCTCGGGGAGTTGGAAATGTGTTGTCTTGGGTATATTAAGCTGCCTAGGGCCGAGGTTTCATGAGCGTGTATATCTTGTGATTATATGGTAGGATAGATTGACATCCAGCAGCAGACTGCTGAGGAAGGCAAGAATAGGCATTATTATGTATAATTGATGGGTATGCCTGGTCAATACTGCCAGGGGATACAAGTCATTGGTGTAATGCTCAGGACTGTAGCATAGTTAACATTGGTTTGGGCCTAGGGAAGTTTCATATGTATGGTTTTGTGGAGGCCTAGGGAAGTATTGTATGTAGGTTCTATGGAGGCCTGGGATAGTATCATATGTATGGTTTTGTGGAGGCCTAGGCTAGTAATGTATGTATAGTTTTGTGGAGGCCTAGGCTAGTAATGTATGTATGGTTTTGTGGAGGCATAGGCTAGTAATGTATGTATGGTTTTGTGGAGGCCTAGGCTAGGATAATATGTATGGTTTTGTGGAGGCCTAGGGAGGTATTGTATGTAGGTTCTATGGAGGCCTGGGATAGTATCATATTTATGGTTTTGTGGAGGCCTAGGCTAGTAACGTCTGTATGGTTTTGTGGAGGCCTAGGCTAGGATAATATGTATGGTTTTGTGGAGGCCTAGGGAAGTATTGTATGTAGGTTCTATGGAGGCCTGGGATAGTATCATATGTATGGCTTTGTGGAGGCCTAGGCTAGTAATGTATGTATGGTTTTGTGGAGGCCTACCCTAGTATCGTCCCCCCCGTTTTGTGGAGGCCTAGGCTAGGATCATATGTATGGTTTTGTTGAGGCCTAGGCTAGTATCATATGTATGCTTTTGTGGAGGCCTAGGCTAGTATCGTCTGTATGGTTTTGTGGAGGCCTAGGCTAGTATCGTCTGTTTGGTTTTGTGGAGGCCTAGGCTAGTATCATATGTATGCTTTTGTGGAGGCCTAGGCTAGTATCGTCTGTATGGTTTTGTGAAGGCCGAGGGTAATATCATATGTAAGCAGGTTTTGTGAAGGCCGAGGGTAGGATTGTCTATACGGTTTTGTGGAGGCCTAGGCTAGGATTGTCTGTACGGTTTTGTGAAGGCTGAGGGTAATATCATATGTATGGTTTTGTGAAGGCCTAGGCTAGTATCATATGTATGGTTTTGTGAAGGCCTAGGCTAGTATCATATGTATGGTTTTGTGGAGGCCTGGGATAGTATCATATGTACATGTATGGTTTTGTGAAGACCAAGGGTAATATCATATGTATGGTTTTGTGGAGGCCTAGGCTAGTGTCCTATGTATGGTTTTGTGGAGGCCTAGGCTAGTATCATATGTATGGTTTTGTGAAGGCCAAGGGTAATATCATATGTATGGTTTTGTGTAGGCCTAGGCTAGTATCCTATGTATGGTTTTGTGGAGGCCTAGGCTAGTGTCCTATGTATGGTTTTGTGAAGGCCAAGGGTAATATCATATGTATGGTTTTGTGGAGGCCTAGGCTAGTATCATCTGTATAGTTTTGTGGAGGCCTAGGCTAGTATCCTATGTATGGTTTTGTGGAGGCCTAGGCTAGTATCGTCTGTATGGTTTTGTGGAGGCCTAGGCTAGTATCCTATGTATGGTTTTGTGAAGGCCAAGGATAATATCATATGTATGGTTTTGTGGAGGCCTAGGCTAGTATCCTATGTATGGTTTTGTGGAGGCCTAGGCTAGTATCATCTGTATGGTTTTATGGAGGCCTAGGCTAGTATCCTATGTATGGTTTTGTGGAGGCCTAGGCTAGTATCGTCAGTATGGTTTTGTGAAGGCCAAGGGTAATATCATATGTATGCAGGTTTTGTGGAGGCCTCAGGAAACGTAGGGTAGTATATATATGGCCTAGATAGGCCATAGTTAGCATCTTATGTACAGTTTTGTGGAGACCTTAACAAGCATCTTGTAACATTGTATGATTGTGTGGATGCAGAAGATAGCATCTAGTTCTTATTTGTATTTATTGAGGCTTGGTGAAGCATCTTGTGGATGATTTTATTGTGCATGGAGGTCTGATGCAGCATCTAGTTTAGTTGTGTAGTAGTTTGTAAAAGCATGGAGTTCACAAAACACACTTATAGTAACATCGATGTAAACAGGGCCCATTTTCATAGTAACATCAATGTAAACAGGGCCCATTTTCATAGTAACATCGATGTAAACAGGGCCCATTTAATTTGCCATTTAATTTTCATAGAAACATCGATGTAAACAGGGCCCGTTTTCATAAAACTGATCTCATGCTCAAACTCAAATATTGTGCTCATGCTCAATGAATAAGAAATTGCATTCTGTCAATGGTTTAGAAGAATTTTTGGGAAATCAAATGTTTACTGTTTGAACGTGCATGATTTAAACGAGTAACAAAAAAGATGGTTTTAATAAAAATCCATGCTTCAAGCATGAGAACGGTTTTATGAATGTAGACCCAGATTCAGGATTATTGAGAAGATGAAAATTACAAGACAAGGTTTCTTTGTATCCTTAATTTGATCAATATTGCTATCTATATTTAGTACTTCAAACAAAGACGAAAAACACGTGTAATCTCACGAGGACCAACTGTTGGTGGTCTTTCAGATAAAACGGAGATAAAGGTCTTCTATGTCAATCAATGAAAGACCTACCAGATATCAAAATTAAAAACCATCGTAATGAGAGATTGATAAAGGTACATTTAGGTCCAATTTGATATGATTTTGACATCGATCCAAATTAAAGCTTCAAATATTAGCTTGACCTATATCCATCGTCTCAACAAGTGCATATTGTTTATCACAATGAAAACAGATTTTCTTTAAGTAATGAAAAATCTAGGGAGGAGAACCTTCATTCAGGTCTGATATTTCCCGATAGGTTTTATCTGTGTACTTTTACTTGATTGTTGTTATCTGTACTTTTGACAAGAAAAATAATCATGGAATGGATCTGCTGTCTTGTCAGGTGTTTTCCTGTTTTATCAGAGTGTGTGTATTCCACCATTGGGTTAAGCTAGACTGAAGGTGTAAATTATCCTCTGAAACTTTCTCAGATTTGTTTTTTACCAGCTTCAGAAAATGAAATATTGAGGTGTGCTCAGCTGTGGTTTTGATGGTTGTAGTAAAATATGAGAATGAGCAGCCACATGTTAACATTCTGATAAGATTAAGGTTGTACGCTACCTTCATATATATGATGTGTTGTTCAAGATTGATCTCCCTTTAAATTTTCTGAATGTTGTTTAATTTCACAGGGTTAATATTTCATGGTTATCCCGATCATAACTAGCTTGCAGGGATTAAATTTTGAGCAACATAACATTGCAATGTAAAAATAATGTCACGCTAATGAGAGTACTTTTGTATGTGGGCGATGAGATTTATTTTGCATGGATTTATTAAAAAAAATGTAAAATACTATACTTAACCCTTTCACCACTGTAGACCAAAATGGACTCATCCGGATCAAAGCATAGTAAAGTCGACTAAAGTTACATAGGGGTGAAAGGGTTAACTGGTGTTTTATCACCATGATTCAACAGTAAATGGGTAAACAGGTAATTTCTATTATTTCTGTATATTTATGGTAGTAATATTTGCTGGGTATTTAATTTAATGCTATTTTTGGGCGACCGTCACTCAAGCGAAATTTAATCACCTGTGAAAATTACCAACTGTACAGTAACAGTATTACCAATCTGTCATTAAGGAGTTCACTACTTCTAAAATAACGATTTGTATGTCCTTTACAAGTTCATGCAAATGTAACATTTAAAATGATATCTGAAGTTTCTAATTTGCAAATGTGCTCATATTTTGTGATATCAGAATATACTTTATTTCTTTCATCATGCTGTTGTAGTGTTGATTTTCGAATTTTATGATGAGTTAATTTTAACATACAACTGAGTTGGCCAAGTGACAAAAGCCTTGTTAGCTTGACATCTTAACATAATGTTTAGAAACAAATATAAAATTGGAAAGCAATAAATGGAGCAATGCCTGATGTGGGAGGCACGGTAGTCTAGTGGTAGGACGCCGGGCTCGTGACCGAAGGGTTGCGGGTTCGAGTCACGGCAGGGCACTGTGTTGTATCTATGAGCAAGATACTTAACTCCGCTTGTTCCAGTCTACTCGGCTGTAAATAAGTACGTGGGTGGGCAGTGCTAGAATTGTTGAATGCTATAGCTAGCTGTTAGCGCCGAAATGGCAGTTTCGACTGTATGCTCCCAAGGGAGTTGAGAAAGATATTGGCTGGTTCCAAAGGCCCTATAACCACGGATAATAATTTGTGAACCGCTTTGAGACGACCCACGAACTCGGTTGTGATACAGCGGTATATAAGAACCTCAAATTATTATTATTATTATTATTATTATTATCTGGATGTTGACTCAACCTCATAAGATTTATTATTTTTCTGTCATAAAGCAATGCACCTAAATGCAGTGTGCACATTTATGTATCAATGCATCAATCTGTAATATCTTTATGTGTATTGCACAAGTAATCGAAATGTTTCCAGAAATGTATCGCAAATTAAGTCCACATGAATAAAACACTTATTGCATCAATTTTCTTTTGCATGATTAAATTTCATATTTCCTTTAAGTTATAGCACCTGTAAATTTTTAAGAGTATTTTTATTCACTCCATTCATTTACTCTATATACAGGTACAATCCTATATTGTTTCTTATTGACCGTGCTTTTCCTAGTATGGCAGATTATTACCGGGTCTTGCCTAGGTACATTGCTCCCTCACCTGCAGATTGTAGATTACAATTATCCGGTACATAGCTGTGATCCTGGGACACAAGAGAATTACACTATTTATGTATTTAGTTGGCTTACATGTTCGTGTTAGATCAGTTCTATCTGTGGCGAAATAGTGCGTGAATACAGGGTCTGTCCTAGTTACATGTTTGACAATGCATGATTCCTGGAAAATCAAATCACAGGTTTTATTTAATTGGAAGTACACGGATTCACCGATTTTTCTAATATTTCTTTTTTCTTTATAAGGCCATGTTGCTTTAAAAGGACAGCTCCCTTATAAGGCGAATTTCCTGATTAAGAGATGCTTCCTAATGAAGAAAGATTTCCTAATAACAACACATTCCTTAATTAGATCAAACTCTTTTGAAATAGAGAAATTTTGTACAAACTATATCGGAGCAAATTTTCCTAAAACTGATTTTGTTTTTATTACAGACACCTACTATTGGCTTTTGAATGGATTTAAGATTTAATTTTATATAGAAACAAATTGGATGTGCAGATATAAGGGACATATTTGCAAATTTTATTTGCTTGTTGAAATTTTAATTTCTTCAGTTTGTAAATGGTCTATATATGCTTGTTAATCTTATGAAAGAGCCACTCAGAATATGACACAGCTTCTAGTAGATTTATACCCTTACCCTGTCCATACAGAATAGATAGTTGAAATCTGGTTTATGCAGGTTGTGTGATGATTTAGGGTTTGGTTCTAACAAGTTAATGTTATTTAAAGTTGTATGGTACCCTGCCCATTATACCTGTTTAAAGTTGTATGGTATACCTTGCCCATGCCATTATACCTCTAACTGTGTTGAGTTATCTTCCTTAAAATGTCTTTCAATCATCAGCATTATCTAAATATTTAGAATTAATTGAATGTTATCAATGAATGTGTTTGTGTGTACCTTTCCAAAATTGTGATCAAATCATTTGACCAAATCCAGCTTATCATCCATAAAACAATGTTTAACTGGGTAAATTTTAGTGTCGAACTCTTTAGAAAGGAGATGCATTTCTCAGTAAGGTAGCATATACCCTTAAGTTTCTGTCATGGTAAGGTAGCATATACCCTTAAGTTTCCATGTCACAGTAAGGTAGCATATACCCTTAAGTTTCTATGTCACAGTAAGGTAGCATATACCCTTAAGTCTTCATGTCTTATTAAGGTAGCATACACTGTTAAGTCTTCATGTCACAGTAAGGTAGGATATTCCCTTAAGTCTTCATGTCTTATTAAGGTAGCATACCCTGTTAAGTCTTCATGTCACAGTGAGGAAGCACACACCCTTACGTCTCCATGTCACATTAAGGTAGTATATACCCTTAAGTCTACATGTCTTATTAAGGTAGCATACGCTGTTAAGTCTTCATGTCACAGTAAGGAAGCACACACCATTACGTCTCCATGTCACAGTAAGTTAGTATATACCCTTAAGTCTTCATGTCTTATTAAGGTAGCATACACCCTTAAGTCTCCATGTCACAGTAAGGTAGGATATACCCTTAAGTCTTCATGTCTTATTAAGGTAGCATACACTGTTCAGTCTCCATGTCACAGTAAGGAAGCATACATCCCTAAGTCTCCATGTCACAGTAAGGTAGCATATACCCTTTAGTTTCTATGTCACAGTAAGGTAGCATATACCCTTAAGTCTATTGTACGATGACATTCAAGTGTAGCTGTCGTTGATAGTGGAAACTCGTTACCACGCTCAAATAAAATCATGTTTCTGAAAAATTAACTCAGGTTAATACTGCTGGATGATTACTAAAAGAAAATGAATTCAGTAATGTCTGGATAGAGAATTTTCCGGAATATCGGGAGTCGTGGCTTCTCTGTACATATATAAGTACATAGTTTATTGTCAACATGTTTTAATGTCTGCAATACGATCCTGTTAATTGGTGACGGTACGATTTGTTAAAAGTGTTTATCAAGTCTAGATGCTATTAAGATTGCAAGCTCTAACTAAAGAACATTCAAGCGGAAAATAGGGGGAGGGGGGATTACATGATGTAACAGCCATGTGATGTTGGATGCAATTAACAAGGGGAACAATTAAGTGTGATTGGGAAAGTTCAGTGGATTAAGTAAATATATATAAATGTGTACTCCACTTTGATGTTACAGTGTGGTGTTTACATAAATAACACCATCTGTATAGTAACGTCTCCTGCCTCCTCCCCTCTCCTCGATATTTTTAATTATACCTAAAAGTCAAGAGTTGAAAACACCATTCATTCTTCGATAAGACTTGTTTAGTGGAGGAATTGTTTCGTTACTGACAGAAAGGTCAGAGTAATCCATCTGGTTCCATGGCCACATGATCCAAGTATGTTCTTACTCGGATTATTCTAGTTTACATAGCTGTATAAATAGGTACTAGTGTGAAAATATCTACCTTCCTGAATTTTGAGATTTATTGGTTTAACCAATCACTACATTGCTTAATGGTACTTGTACAAGGTCATCTTACTTTCTGTAGATTTTCTACATTTTCTGAGATTGATCCAAGATCTGAGGGCTTTTTTTTTAAAAACACGGTTAGCTGTTTGATAGATCTTTCTTTTGTTGGTAGATTTGTTTTATTGAAATTCTTTAGGTATCCCAATAAATGTCCTGAATTTTTTTTATAGAACATTTTACCTTTTACCAATTCTTCGAGGTGACTGGTTGGTTCAGCAATATTTCGAAAGCAGGTGGGGTGCGGGTTGAGAACATAATCTCAAATAACCCAGAGTTGGAACTTTCGACTCAATGACACTTGGCAGTCTGAGAATAGTTTGGTGTACAGTCGTAAAAAGGAGACACGCTATAATTATGTTCGAAGTTCCGGAATTATCTGGACTTGAGCAGTAGTTGGGCAGACATGTCGCGGCACATCATTGTGGGAACCAGAATATGGTATTTAGAAGTTGCCTGCGAAGTTAATTAAAAGTAGAGTACTTGTGTAGTGAAACTGACACTCGTAAAACTTCAACACCATTTCTAAACAAAGCTTTCTGCTTTCGTTTTGATGAATAATTAAAGCGCACTGTCACATCTCCGAACCAATCACGTCCGTTAACTTTGATGACCGTTTTGTCACACTCTTGAGACAGAATCTGTCACAGACGTTTTGTCGAGTGTAGACATTTACAGTCTTCGTACTGCTTTGGTAGGCCTGATGTATACTAAATATAAAACCGATAATGAGGATTGAGGAAAAGATGATAATTTCATTTTGGGAGTGCATTGGGGCTCATCCGATTGCATTTGGTCCCCATAGGCTTTGTGTTGACTGCCGTCGGTCTGCAGACTTTTCTCCAATTGAGGTAATTAACTGGTGAGAGATATGGCCAAATGTGGAGGTGAAGTGGTATGTGGAATTCAGTTGGCACTGATGAAAGCTTTTCCCCCCAGAGTAATATTCCCTAGTTTGGACGTCTAGATACTATCGTAGTTGTTGTAAGTGACAAAATATTTTTCTAGTGACAGGAGCTTGGCAGCTGAATCACAAAATGACAATGTTGATCTGTCAAATAACTTCCGGATGCATGAAGTCTAAGAAATTATTGTGCTCCGTTTCCACTTTCGTGTTGATTGCGACGGCAACATAGCTGGTTTACTTTAGATCCGTATGTAGCAGCATGCACTGTAGAGTCTTGCCCCAGGGTCTCGTAACTGTCTCACGAAACGTTCATTAATTGTTGTAAAGTTCCTAGCCAGCATTTGTACCAAGTGTTTTTTTGACTCAGAAGATTTATAATCTGTTGCCTTCGGTTACGAACATTTTTCTTATTCGAAAGTAATGAATAAATGGTTCCGACAGTTTAAGGGAATTTCGTTGACAGTTGGGAAATAGGTCGCACATGTTAGCCGATTCTTATTGTTACCATACATGGAAGTTTTCGTTTAAATTTTATAAGTTTACGTCTGCAAGTCTTCGTTGCTTTTAATTTCCTTTTGGTCAACTGTCCTTATTATGTGTTAACACGAATAAAATTGTCTGCTTGCTAACATCCGGGCCAACCAGAGTGATAAATATAAGTTGAAATAGCTTGTTCCATAATTGTTGTAAAATAAAAAAAGTTTAAACAGTGTATGTATTGTCTTAGTACTCCATTTTCATTACTGTTGTAGCTAGGCAACCATTTGTGAAGGATTTTCATATTTTCAAATCATCAGCTGTTTATAAGCCCATTAATCTGTTGTCAGGACAACACTAATATTAATTTTGTCATTGCAACAGAAAGGTGAATTTAATTAGGGCCCCGTATCGGAGATACGGGTGCCCTATAGTAATCACTCTGTCTGTCTCTGTCTGTCTGTCTGTCCACAAATTTTGTTCATGGCTTATAACTTTGGTATTTATTGACCGATGTACATGAAAATTGGTCAAGATGTTCAATTCACAAAAATACACATTGAGGTAAAAAGTCAAGGTCAAAGGTCAAGGTCATTAGGCTCAAATATCAAGGTCAAATTTTACATCTTTTCACTGAAAAATATTTTGTTATGACATTATGAAGCAAAGTTGATCAGAATTAAACAAGGAGTCAACTGACCAAAGGTCAAGGTCATCGGGTCAGGGGTCAAGGTCAAATTTTGTAACTTTTTACTGGTGAACATTTCGCTATGACATTATAAAACAAAGTTGTTTGGAATTAAACAAATAGACACACTGAGGTAAAAACATGAGGCCAAAGGTCAAAGTCATTGGGTCAAAGGTCAAGGTTAAATTTTGTATCTTTTCACTGATGAACATTTTGCTATGACACTTTGAGGCAATGTTGCTCAGAATTAAACAAGGAGTCAATTGACCAAAGGTCAAGGTCACAGGGTCAAAGGTGAAGGTTAAATTTTATACCTTTTCCCTGATGAACATTTTGTTATGACATTATGAAGCAATGTTGTTCAGAACTTAACACAGAGTCAACTGACCTTAGGTCCAAGTTACGGGGTCGAAAGGGTCAAGGTCAAGTTTTGTATTTTTCACTGATGTTTGTAATGATATTGAGAAGCAAAGTTGGTCGGAATTAAAGAATATGTCAACTGACCAAAGATCAGGGTCACTGGGTTAATGGTCAAGGTCATTTAGGTCCAAAGGTCAAAGACAAAGTGGATCTCTGACTTTCACCCTGGCTCTTGATGGAGGAGGTATATAAGGTGAAATAAAACAAATCAAAGCTAACAAATGAGTATTGCACTGGTATTTACATTTCTGTCAGCCAAGCAAATATGGAAGTGGAAGGAAACAAGACTCACATTTTGCTTCCTTGCGTTTCTTTTTGAAGTCCAAATGTCAAACGTCAAGCTCAGCTATATGGGTAGATTGCTTCTTGATGATTATGTCGGATATATTGCCACAAGACGGAGCCCTTACTGACCTGTCAGTGTTCTAGTTAACACTAATTTTGTTTTGCCCCATTGTTTCAGAGTATTATCCATTTTCAGTCATATTGTGACTAGGTATAGGGTTGTTGTGCTACTGTATATCAGTAAGATGGCATTTTGAAATGGCTAAACTGACGTCATATGAATTGCACTGTTATGGAGACACAATACAAGGTCATTTGCCTTTTCTATAGTTTCGTACTGTAACAGACAACTGTTTCTCTTGTGAACAATGTGGCATTCTGAAAAAAAAAGTGATGAGCAACAAAACCACTGAATCCGGTACAATATGTAATGTTTATTTCAAACATTGCATTTTGTACCGGATTCAGTGGTGTTGTTGCTCATCATTTCCTTTTTCATTTGCTCTGCTTTCCCTCAGATGAGCACTGTTGAATACCATTAAGGTATCCATCCCAGGATCCCTATACTAGCTACTGCCACTATGGAACTGACTTCCTTGCAGCTGGGACGTTTGGTCTCCACCCCCCAGTTGTTACTAATATGGCATTCTGTTCACTTCAGATTATTTGTGGTGTGGAAATTTTCATGTTATTACATGTAGAATGTTTGCACATGAACATTTTTGAGCACTTCCACTTTCAAGGACAAAGTTTGCTAATAATTATGTTTTCATCGTAACGGTCGATACACCTAGACGTGTGCATGAAATCTCTGTGTATATAGATTGCATTGAGATTGGTGAGTTGATTGTGAGACAGGCCCCATAAGACATTGATATGATGCAGGCCTGATGCAAGCATCAGACAATATACAGACACTGCATGTGTACCAAAGGACCTTACAAATAACAAGGTAAATGTAGCTTAAATGTTGTGTTCAAATATTGGAATCGTCGGTGTGTTTTTCCTCAGACCTTTCATTCAAATGAGGAATGCTACCAACCTTAAGCTTCTTCCTGAAAATTTCCATTGAAACACTTTTTTACCTTGCCAGATGTAATTCTTTGTCTAAGGTGTTATATATTTCCCTATTTAAGGATCCCGGCCCATACCACTGCCAAAAAACTGTAACGTAGTGTTGGAAACTGTATTTTTTTGGCATGACTATAGCTTTGATAAATTATTTCTGAAAACCCCCCTATACCCTGCAGGACTTTTATGAGAAACAATAAAGATGAAATAAATAAGATATAGTCAATAACAGTGTTTTGATTGTAGAAATAATCAGGATTCGAACCTAAGACTTCAGATTGATATACTATTGCTATAACTGAATGAGCTATCTTAAAAAGCATGTCAACAGAAGTGTCATGGCCCAACTGTGCTACAGTTACGTATACATTGTATATACGAATGGATTTTAAGGGGAGGTTACTGTATACAAGAAAAACTTAGTACAGTGGGTCAGTGATCCTTAATTATAAGTCCCCCCCTACCATACTACCTGAGCGCACCAATGGTTTGGACTCCATTTGTTGGTCAGTCAGTTGTCCAGGGCTTATCTTAGATACACCTACAAAACAGAAAGGAAAACTGGACACTGGATTATGATCTAGTGTTGGAGAGGAGACGCCCAATGAATATTCTTGCATTCCATCATAGATTAGTTATGTTAATCCTTCAGACTGCTGTTTGATAAAAGGATCACATAATTTTGTTACCTCTGGAACTCACCAGAATCAACACAAATTTTACAATGTGTCTTAACAATAGATACATATTTCAGTGATATTTCTTCTTGTGATGTCATACTTTGCTGTGTTCTGACCACTAGATTCGGTGTCAGCATCCGACAGTGTTTGTACTTCTTTCCTGCTGTAAGTCAGTTATTGCTCAATGAACTATTTATAAGGGTAGTAATTATACGAATGATTTTGTTTTCCTGCTGCAGTAGTTGACATATCGATTAACACAACTTGTACCAAAGCAGTATTAGTACAGTTGAACCTGCCGTGATACACTACCTACTGTAAAATTTGCCTTGTGAGACATCCCTCTTGTCAGTTAGGAAAAACCTGTGATAGAGACCACCCCTCCCATCAATAAAGTAGAACCTGTCATAATAGACCACCCGTCCTGTCAATACAGTAAAACCTGTCTTATGATACCTCCCTGTCAATACAGTAAAACCTGCCTTATGATACCTCCCTGTCACTGCAGTAAAACCTGTCTTGTGAAACCATACATTCTGTTGCTACAAGATGACAAGAAGATTTATTTAGAGTCGTACATGTTAAACAATGTCTCACAAGGCAGGTTCTACTGTAATGACAGAAGAAAATTTCTTGTGAAACCACCCCTTTTGTCACTACGGTACAACCTGTCTTGAGAGACCCAACCTTTTGTCACTACAGTAGAACCTGTCTTGTGAGACCCAACCTTTTGTCACTACAGTAGAACCTGTCTTGTGAGACCCAACCTTTTGTCACTACAGTAGAACCTGTCTTGTGAGACCCAACCTTTTGTCACTACAGTAGAACCTGTCTTGTGAGACCCAACCTTTTGTCACTACAGTAGAACCTGTCTTGTGAGACCCAACCTTTTGTCACTACAGTAGAACCTGTCTTGTGAGACCCAACCTTTTGTCACTACAGTAGAACCTGTCTTGTGAGACCCAACCTTTTGTCACTACAGTAGAACCTGTCTTGTGAGACCCAACCTTTTGTCACTGCAGTAGAACCTGTCTTGTGAGACCCAACCTTTTGTCACTACAGTAGAACCTGTCTTGAGAAAACACACCTTTTGTCACTACAGTAGAACCTGTCTTGAGAAAACACACCTTTTGTCACTACAGTAGAACCTGTCCTGAAAGACCCAACCTTTTGTCACTACAGTAGAACCTGTCTTGTGAGACCCAACCTTTTGTCACTGCAGTAGAACCTGTCTTGTGAGACCACCCCTTTTGTCACTACATTAGAACCTGTCTTGTGAGACCCAACCTTTTGTCACTGCAGTAGAACCTGTCTTGTGAGACCCAACCTTTTGTCACTGCAGTAGAACCTGTCTTGAGAGACCCAACCTTTTGTCACTACAGTAGAAAACTTCTTCTGTCACTAAAATAGAACCGGTCTTTTGAGACTGGTTCCTCTGTCTATGCAGTAAAACCTGTCTTGTAAAATCACACCTGTCTACTCAGTAGGCATTTTTCTATAAAATCTACTTATCATTTTCTGAAAATGGTTTCATTCATATTCCTGAACCTCCCAAAAGTAAAACATGTTTTAGGTGTTGACATCTTTGAAATTTACCACTAAATAATAAAATCCATGAGCAAGAGAGAGAATTAATTAAACAACCATCAATCAATCAAACGCCTAGCTCTCCTAATCGAAACAGAACCTGTTTTTATTTCTTGATTTGTTTTCCCCGTCCTTACTGAGTATTGAGAGGTATAAATCGTACAGTATTGATGGAACACCCCTCTGTCCAGATGGCTTTGTACTCCAGCACCGAGTGGTGGAAAGAGGAGGGCTGGTATGAATAGTAATGCTATATTGCCAGTGTTGATATGCCTGATGGTGCTTCTGTTGATTAGTGTTGCTGGTTTTATCATCAGTGGTCCAGGGTATGATTGACCATTTTAACTGCTAGATCAATGTCGGTAGGCATGCATTCACATAGAGAGTGTGGCTACAACATGTCAAGTATTGACTGTTTACCTTTGTGGTACGTTAGGGATCAATACAGGGCTAACTCTCCCCTCATATAGACTCTTTAAAAAAAAATGAAAATATAGAACAAAACTGAAATAAAAAAGATAAAAAAATAATGATATTTAAGAAAAAAAATCAAAAAATGAAAATGCTTGGTCTTTTAGACTTATTCTTCTGTTTACCTAAGGGTCCTTTCTTGGGCCTGGATGCTCATTCTGTCTATTGAGAGATCAATAAACAAGGTATATCAAATCCCTTAGTTATGGAGGCTTATGCGGCCTACCGAGGGATAGACAAGTTACTAACTCCCTTGGTCTATGAGACTTATTCTTCTGTTTACCTAAAGGTCCTTTCTTGGTCCTGGATGCTCATTCT
This sequence comes from Mizuhopecten yessoensis, assembly GCF_002113885.1. Lineage (NCBI taxonomy): Eukaryota > Metazoa > Mollusca > Bivalvia > Pectinida > Pectinidae > Mizuhopecten > Mizuhopecten yessoensis. The sequence continues at coordinate 773,427 of NW_018408919.1, forward strand.
GTCTATTGAGAGATCAATAAACAAGGTATATCAAATCCCTTAGTTAGGGAGGTTTATGCGGCCTACCAAGGGATAGATAAGTTACTATTACTCCCTTGGTCTTTGAGACTTATTCTGTCTATGGAGGGATCAGTCAGTTACTAACTCCCTTCGGTCCTTGAGACGCATTCTGTCTACTGAGGGATCAAACAGCTATATGTTCCCTGAGATTTCTTCTGTCTACTAAGGAGTTGGTAAGGAACTAACTCCCTTAGACCTAGACACTTATTCTGTCTACTAAGGAGTCGGTAAGTAACTAACTTCCTTAGACCTAGACACTTATTCTGTCTACTAAGGAGTCGGTAAGGAACCAACTCCCTTAGACCTAGACACTTTTTCTGTCTTCTGAAGGATCAATGATCATGAAATGTTGATTTTCCCTGTGGTCCTTGAGACTTATTTTGTCTCGAGGGTTAGGAATAAGGCCTTGATTCAACCTTTGGTCTTAGAGACTGACCCTGTTTACTGAGTGATCAATACTGTACCAACTTTTCACAGGAATACCAAGTCTGTCATTAACTATAAACAAACAAATCATTATCTATGGGAAAAAGGCGCAGGGCCAAGTCAGCTTGTAATCAATATTGCCAATTGATTGGGAACGGTACCCATCCTGGAGCTACATCAGAACATTGATGTGTTTTTTGTCTGGGGAAATGGACTGAAGACCACATCAGTGAAGAATTAGATTGTGTTCATCTTTCTCTCACTGAATCCATCTGCGTACAAATTGGTAAAGCAACCGGGGAGGAGGGGGATGACAGGAGGGAAAAGGATATTGAGAAAAAAAGATTGAAGGAAAGAGATGGGGTAGAGAATGGAAGGAAGGAAGGAAGGATGGACTAGTGAGGGAGGAGAAGAAATGACAGAAGGGACAAAGAGGGAGATAAATGATGACTGAAGGAAAGGGAAGGATGAGACAAGGAAGGGAATGGATGGGTAGGGAATGGAAGGAAGGAAGGATGGCCTAGTGAGGGAGAAGAGGGAATGACAGAAGGGACAAGGAGGGGGATAAATGAAGATTGAAGGGATGGAAGGAGGAGACGAGGAAGGGAAAGGATGGGTAGGGAATGGAAGGATGGAGTAGTGAGGGAGAGGAGGGAATGACAGGAGGGACAAAGAGGGAGATAAATGATGACTGAATGGAGAGACAGGGAAGGAAAGGATGGGAATGGAATGGAAGGAAGGAAGGATGGATAAGTAAATGAGAGGAGGGAATAGGAAGGGTGTAGAATTCCTGAGATCTATTTTTAGCTCACCTGTCACGAAGTGCCAAGTGAGCTTATGCCATGGCGCGACGTCCGTCGTCCGTCCGTCCGTCGTCCATCCGTCGTCCGGCGTCAATATTTTACTTTAAACGACTTCTTCTTAATAACCGAAAGGCCTAGGGTGTCAATATTTGGCCAGAAGCAAACTTGGATGAAGGGCTACAAAGTTTGTTCAAATAAATGACCTTCACCTATTTTCAAGGTCACAGGGGTCAAATATGTCAAAAACTTTAAACATCTTCTT
>NW_018408919.1:776185-778234 GCF_002113885.1 Mizuhopecten yessoensis
TCAATAACCAAAAGGCCCAGGGTACTGATATTGGGCCTGTAGCATGCTGGGATGAAGGACTATCAAGTTTGTTCAACTGAATGACCTTGACCAACTTTCAAGGTCACAGGGGTCAAATGTCGTAAAATCTTCAAGTGACTTCTTTTCAATAAGCAAAAGGGCCAGGGTACTGAAATTGGGCCTGTGGCATGCTGGGATGAAGGACTACCATGTTAGTTCAAATGAATGACCTTGATCCACTTTCAACCTAATGTCCTTGTTCGACAATCAAGGTCAGAGGCGTCATATGTTTAAATCTTTTAATAGGTTCTTATAAAATCTTAAGATTACAAGTGTTAGATTAATAACAGGTGAGCGATGCAGGCCCAATGGGCCTCTTGTTCTTTTTTGCTGTCTTTAATTGGGGTTTAATTTGGTATAAGGAAAACACATTCAGTCAGTTTGTCTTATCAGGGGAGGGGGTGGGGGAAGGGGTATTGAGGGATAGGATAAATAGGGTAATTGTAGGCGGTGAAGAATTAGGGCAAGCAGCAGTTAAGATTGACGTTACAGGTGACATCTGATTTCAAATGACAATCTTTTATATAATCCTTAATATATAGTTGAATGCTCACAATTTTGACAAAAATGATGATGAAAAAATATAATAAATATGTGGGGTTGGTGATGGCAGAAGGGGTAAAGAATAAGAATGGCTAATTGAGGATGATGAAGTGGGTACCAGCTAGTTACAAATCACCACCTACAATGTACTGTAGACTTGTCAGGCCGCCCTATAGTAATCACTTTGTCTGTCTGTCTGTCCGTCCACAAATTTTGTTCCTGGCTGATAACTTTGGTATTTATTGACCGATGTACATGAAACTTGGTCAAGATGTTCAGTTCACAAAAATACACATTGAGGTAAAAAGTCAAGGTCAAAGGTCAAGGTCATTAGGTTCAAAGGTAAAGGTCAAATTTTACATCTTTTTACTGATGAACATATTGTTATGACATTATGAGGAAAAGTTGAACAGAATTAAACAAGGAGTCAACTGACCAAAGTTCAAGGTCATCGGGTCAGGGGTCAAGGTCAAATTTTGTAGCTTTTCACTGGTGAACATTTCGCTGACATTATGGAGCAAAGTTGTTTGGAATTAAACAAATAGACACACTGAGGTTAAAAGTCAAGGTCAAAGGTCAGGGTCATTAGATTCAAAGGTCAAGGTCAAATTTTGCACCTTTTCACTGATGAACATTTTGCTATGACATGATGAAGCAAAGTTGATCAGAATTAAACAAGAAGTCATCTGACCAAAGGTCAAGGTCATTGGGTCAAAAGTCAAGGTTAAATTCTATATCTTTTCACTGGTGAACATTTCGCTATGACACTTTGAAGCAATGTAGCTCAGAATTAAACAAGGAGTCAATTGACCAAAGGTCAAGGTCACTGGGTCAAAGGTGAAGGTTAAATTTTGTACCTTTTCCTTGATGAACATTTTGTTATGACATTATGAAGCAATATTGTTCAGAACTTAAAACGGAGTCAGCTGACCTTAGGTCCGGGTTACGGGATCCAAAGGGTCAAGGTCACGTTTTGTATTTTCACTGATGAACATTTTCAAATCACCCTGTGTCCTCGGTCCGTGGTCCGTCCGTGGTCCGTCGTCTGTCGTCCGTCCGTAAACAATTCTTGTTATTGCTATGTCTCGGGAAGTATCAGAGGGATCTTTTTATATGCAGGTTCCCCCTGGTCCTTAGCTGTGCAGGGCAACATTTGAGACTGATCGGATAAACAACATGGCCGACAGGCAGCCATCTTGGATTTTGATAGTGAAAGTTTGTTATTGCTATTTCTCGGAAAGTATCAGAGGGATCTTTCTCAAATTTTATATGCAGGTTCCCCTTGGTCCTTAGCTGTGCAGGGCAACTTTTGAGACTGATCGGATAAACAGCATGACCGACAGGCAGCCATCTTGGATTTTTATATTGAAAGGTTGTTATCACTATTTCTCGGGAAGTATCAGAGGGATCTTTCTCAAATTTTATATGTAGGTTCCCCTTGGTCCT
>NW_018408919.1:778471-806479 GCF_002113885.1 Mizuhopecten yessoensis
AGTTTGTTACCGCTATTTCTCCGGAAGAACTAGAGGAATCTTTCTCCAATTTAATATGTAGGTTCCCATTGGTCCTTAGCTGTGCAGGGCAACTTTTGAGACTGATCGGATAAACACCATGGCCGACAGGCAGCCATCTTGGATTTTGATATTGAAAGTTTGTTATCGCTATTTCTGAGGAAGTACTAGAGGGATCTTTCTCAAGTTTTAAATGAAAGTTCCCCTTGGTCCTTATAGCTGTGGAGGGCAACTTTTGAGACTGATCGGATAAACAACATGGCCGACAGGCAGCCATCTTGGATTTTGATATTGAAAGTTTGTTATCGCTATTTCTGAGGAAGTACTAGAGGGATCTTTCTCAAGTTTTAAATGAAAGTTCCCCTTGGTCCTTATAGCTGTGGAGGGCAACTTTTGAGACTGATCGGATAAACACCATGGCCGACAGGCAGCCATCTTGGATTTTGACAGTGAAAGTTTGTTATCACTATTTCTCTGGAAGTATGGGAGGGATCTTTCTCAAATTTTAAAAGTAGGTTCCCCTTGATCCCTCGTTGTGTATGTTATATTTTGAGACTGATCATAAAAACAAAATGGATTAAAAGAAGAACTAAACAGATCTTTCTCATATTGCAATGATCGATTCTATTTCTTTCACATTAAGTACTGTACTAGTAAATATGTGAAATGACAAACTCACTTTGAAGGTTGGCTTTCATACACATCAGTATTAAGTTTAGATAAAAAGTTCCCTCAAGGTCCATTTACTGTTAACATGACTCGATCAAACAGATTAGAGGAAAGAAGAGAAAAGATCGAACTGACAAAGAACTAATGAACATGGTACAAAGGTGGGCGCCAAGATCCCTCTGGGATCTCTTGTCTTTATTGATAGAGCTGTCAAAAGAAAAAAAATGAAGTTTAAGATATGGTTACATATTAGAGTGTTTCAGTTGGTTACGGACACAACATGTTTTTGAGAAATTTATTTAAGGAGCTGTTATCTTCATCGTGCAAATAAGTCAATAACACACCACATTTTAACCTTTTTTTCCTGTAACTACCATAAAATTCCAATTGGAAAACATCAGTTTATATCAGAAATAGATTGAAATATTATTTTTGTGTTAACATAACTCAGCTTATATATCAAATGGCAAAAAAACATAACATCCGACCACATTTGGATTTGTCTTCTTATTTTTGCTGAAATAACTGGATTATTTAATGTTATATACCATTTTAATCAGGATAAAATTCTCTAACAGCCATATATCTAGATGTCTCTTTCATATTAATGAATATTAAATATTGGTTGTGCAAAAAATGCTTAAATTTGAAGTGCAACAGCATAATTTCCGAAATTGTCACATTTTCCATACATTATTATACAAATTCCCAGAAATGCTTGGTCCGAAATAGCTGAAATTTTGTGTCAATATCCTACAACCTAGTCTACAAATCTTGAACTAAAAACAAAAGTTGTGCAATGATGTGTGTTATTGTGAAGCCTCTATAACATTCAGCTTTTCTATATGGGCCCTTTATTGTGTTTTACCCGATAATTATAATTAATTGCAATGATCGATTCTATTTCTTTCACATTAAGTGCTGTACTAGTAAATATGTGAAATGACAAACTCACTTTGAAGGCCGTCTTTTATACACAAAAGTATAAGATCAAAAGTTACCCCAAGGTGCATTTATTGGTAACATGACTCAATTAAACCCAGATTAGAGAAAAGAAGAGAAAAGATCGAACTGACAAAGAACTTATGAAGATGGTACAATGGTGGGCGCCAAGATCCCTCTGGGATCTCTTGTGTTATAATATTAAGAAGCAAAGTTGGTCGGAATTAAAGAATAAGTCAACTGACCAAAGATCAGGGTCACTGGGTTAATGGTCAAGGTCATTAGGGTCCAAAGGTCAAAGACAAAGTGGATCTCTGACTTTGACCCTGGCTCTTGATGGAGGAGGTATATAAGGTGAAATAAAACAAATCAAAGCTAACAAATGAGTATTGCACCGGTATTTACATTTCTGTTAGCCCAGCAAATATGGAGGTGGAAGGAAACAAGACTCACATCATAGTACATGTAAAATGTATATTTTGCTTCCTTGCGATTCTTTTTGAAGTCCAAATATCAAACGTCAAGCTCAGCTATATAGGCAGATTGCTTCTTGATGATTATGGGGGATATATTGCCATAAGAAGGGGTCCTTACTGACCTGTGAGTGTTCCAGTTTCAGTTAAACATTCAATGTCCATACTAAACACGGATGTCTTTATTTGAACACAACCTGTCTGCCAATAGAAATCTGACATGACGGCTACAAATCCATTTTAGGTGTAATTTTAACAATTAAACAATCAAGATTATATTAGTTTGTCTATTTTTGGCCTCCTGGTTGATAACAATATTTGGCTCTTGGCACAAGGTTTATCTAGCTCAGCAGATAGTCCAGATGTAGTATTACTCTCAGTATAGAGTTGGTCCGATTGAGTTGAACTATAAGCCCCATGTATAATGGTGATAATCACATATCGGCAATTCTGATGTCCCTTTTTATGTCAGATAGAATAATTCATTGTTTAAGGGGAGAACCTGATTTGAGCTTCATATGGTATGGAGATTACGATAATGTCAATGATGAATTATTCCTTTGGAAGTTCCCTATCAGAGATAGATATGTCAATTATGCATTAAAGAGTGTTTACTGCAAATAGAAAGGTCAAGAGGTCAGGAAAGATCAAGCTCTCTGTGCATTTCTTTATTTATAGCATTATTTATAGCATTAATTGGTGCTGACAAGAATGGTTGGTCCATTAATAATAAGACTGTTTTTTCCAGATGGCTGCAATTTTTGTTACATGACATATTTTAAATATTGAGAAAGGGAAAATTGAGGCATCTTTTTAAAGAAAAACTTTGTATGGAACAGAGAAAGGAAATGGCGAAGGGAGGTAACTCATGATTGGGAAAGGTATGTGATTTTGCATATGGACCTTGTAAAGGAATGTAACTCTGCATGGAAAGAGCAAGGGACATGATTCTTTATGGAGACATATACAGGGACAACAGAACTTTTCAAGTGGTGGTGGTGGTGGTGGTGGTGGTGGTGGGGGCAAGGAAAGCAATTTGGACAGGGAGGGGAAACAACTCTTCCTGGTGACAAGTGGAGGGGGCAAATTTTCAGGGGACCAGGGAAATAGTGCACCTCTTCTTGTGTGGACTGTGGAGGGGAATGGAGGGGATGGGATGTTGGCAACTCTAGATGGGGGCAAGATAGGAGGAATATCAGGTAGGTGGAGAAAGGACAACCACTCTTCCTTTAGATGGTAAAATGACAACTTTTTATAGAAGCAGAAGAGGTCTGCTCGTGAGAAACCACTAATCCTCATTACTTCACAGACCACGATTTATTTAAAAGAGTTGCTTTCCCGGGCAGGTTCGCCTGTACTCAGTAAAGATGTTGGAAATAAATAAATGAAACAAAGTATGGTTACTATGGTAATGTGGGTTTTACATACAGATGTACTTATTTGTATTCCTATTACCTGCCCCAGAACAATAACTTACAAATTAGTGTCCTTACATAAAACTTTCCAGTCACGCAAAAAATCATTCTTATTAAAAATGTCTGGTCCCCAACGGTACCACTCCATTTTATGTTTTCTCGTTGGAATGGTAGACTACATTGAAAATGTTCCTTATTCTTAAGCAAACATGATGGCGAGCCTAGCCAGAATTCACACATTCTTCACTTGTACCAGAGCTCCTTTGTACTCTGCACTGAAGTACCAACTCTTCATTTATAAAGGTCAGGTCAGAAACATTGATGTATGCTATTCCCCAATTAGAATTGGAATTTAATGGATTATTTTTGGGTTCTGCTCCCAAGTTGGTTGTGGTGCTGGTAAAAGTGAATTTATCCTTGCAATCTTACAAGATGTGTTTGAAGACAAGGGTATTTATCTTTGCCATATGTTTCCAAATTGATGTAAATTTCTTCAGGATTTTTTTTTCTAGGATATTTTTTGTGTGCATTAGTTGGATAGACAAATGAGTTTCAGATTTAATGATTTTTGTTGGCCCTACACAAATGTGCATAGACTGTTGTTGTGTGTCGATCCATGGGTCAGTTCATTGCAGAGTGAAGACTGGAAGCTGAAGGTCAAAGGTTAAGGTCAAGTATTTCAATATTTTTGAAAATACTATTTTCTGCCAAAGTTATCAGCCATATAACACCACACTTATTTCCATTCCCCTTCTTGACAAATATATTGAGGTTTGAAGACTTTGGAGGTTGAAGGTGAAAAGTCAAGGTCAAAAGGTCAAAAGGTCGCTTCAAGAAAGTTTCTTTGGAAGCATGAACTTTTCACTATGTATTGAATGGAATGTTTCTAAAGCAGTTGGAATAGCTGATAATATATATGATTAACATGGTTTACAGAATACGTCTTACAACTCGGGTTAGAGGAAGGTCAAAATATTTATTTTTTGTCAATTGTTGCCTTGTTAAATTTAATTTTAGTGATTAATTGATTGGAGTTATTTTTCTACAATATCCATCATTCATGTAACAAGCGTGGGTAGTGTGTTTGTGTCCAAACCAGGAATCGGACTAACAACACCTGACTTCCTAGTGGGTATCTACCAACTGAGCTAAAGGGAATTTCCTTCCAGTGCAAAGCTAATGGCAACCGTAATCTTGCGTGCAATTAAAATCTGCCCCATTAGAATGGAAATTATTGATATGAGCATTTGGAAAGTTAGATATCAAAAGACTATCAGGTTCAGAATTAACTATTGTATACCGGGAAAATTTCTTCGCATTTTAATTTTTGCCTTTCTTTGCATTTTAATTTTTGCCTTTTTTGCCATTTGCAATGAGTGAGATTTTTATCATGACAGTGAATATAAGTAAACAGCATACTCTATATATTTGTTACATTTTAAGGATGAAATTAACAGTTGGAGAACAGGGACATTACCAGTGAAAGGCGTAATTTGACTAGCTGAGAGTTTCCTGGTATACAGCAGGTCTTAAATTAATGTAGTTGTTATATGTTTACTATGGCACGAGTGTAAGTAAACTTTATCTATTTACCTGAGTTAACGATGATCTTTCTAAACCTGTACAGGTAAGTAGTTACCTGTTGCATGTCATTATAGTGTGACAGTTATCAAGTGGGGAAACATTTTGTTATATATCCATAAGTTATGGTTTGTCAGTGTTTTTCATTTTCCCCATACGTAGATTTAAAAAAAATAAAAATGATATGCATCAACTAGATGTAAAGTCCATGTGTACTTGACGTCTTATTATGGGATTGACAACTTCACTATAAATGTGCTACTGTGAACCCTTGATAGTCCAGATACTTTGGATTCCAACAGAAAATGCTGAAATGTGAGGTCACATGATTCGTATAGAAAACCACTTATTTGTCCCCTAAAACACTAGCTGGAAAACAGGACATCAGGACAAGTGGTGGCTTTAATAAGAATGGATACTAAGACATCCAGAGTAGTAAATGGTGGCTAGATTAATAAGAATTGATATTCAGATAATGGGATTAGTGGTGTCTGGATTTACAAGATTTGATATTTTGGCGATGGGATTAGTGTTGGCTAGATTAACAAGACTTGATATTTGGATAATGGGATTAGTGGTGACTTGATTTGTAAGAAATGATATTTGGACAGTGGGATTATAGTGGTGACTGGATTAACAAGAAATGGTATTAGGACAATGGGATTAGTTATGACTGGATTAACAAGAAATGGTATTTGGACAATGGGATTAGCTGTGACTGGATTTGCAAGAAAGGATATTTGGACAATGGGATAAGTGGTGACTGGATTTGAAAGAAAGGATATTTGGACAATGGGATTAGTGGTGACTGGATTTGCAAGAAATGGTATTAGGACAATGGGATTAGTTTTGACTGGATCAACAAGAAATGGTATTTGGACAATGGGATTAGCTGTGACTGGATTTGCAAGAAAGGATATTTGGACAATGGGATAAGTGGTGACTGGATTTGAAAGAAAGGATATTTGGACAATGGGATAAGTGGTGACTGGATTTGAAAGAAAGGATATTTGGACAATGGGATAAGTGGTGACTGGATTTGAAAGAAAGGATATTTGGACAATGGGATAAGTGGTGACTGGATTTGAAAGAAAGGATATTTGGACAATGGGATAAGTGGTGACTGGATTTGAAAGAAAGGATATTTGGACAATGGGATAAGTGGTGACTGGATTTGAAAGAAAGGATATTTGGACAATGGGATCAGTGGTGATTGGATTAGCAAGAAATGATATTTGGACAAAGCAGATGGATTAGTTGTGACTGGATTAAGAAGAAATTATGTTTGGACAATGGGATTAGTGGTGACTGGATTAAGAAGAAATTATATTTGGACAATGGAATTAGTGGTGACTTGATTTACAAGAAATAATATTTGGACAATGGGATTAGTGGTGACTGGATTTACAAGAAATGATATTTGGACAATGGAATTAGTGGTGACTTGATTTACAAGAAATGATATTTGGACAATGGGATTAGTGGTGACTGGATTAACAAGAAATGATATTTGGACAATGGGATTAGTGGTGACTGGATTAAGAAGAAATAATATTTGGACAATGGGATTAGTGGTGACTGGATTAAGAAGAAATTATATTTGAACAAAGCGGATTAGTGGTGATGGAATTGACAAAATTGATATTTGGACAACCAGATTAGTTGTGACTCAATTAGCGCTACTCAAAATGAATATTTCATTGAAAATTACAAACTTTTAAAGCAGTATCCAAAAAAACTGCAGATAAAATTAAGAAAAAACAAACTCTGCTATGAGAATAATCTCTCTTCATTAATTGAGGTATTTGTTATAGAGTTTTTACCGTAATTTTACATATTGTTACTTTAAGTGAGGTGTTTGTTATAGAGTTTTTACCATAATTTTACATATTGTTATTTTAAGTGAGATGTTTGTTATAGTTATTCCCAGTAATTCTACTTAACGGTCCTTGCAGTGAACTGTTTGATAGAGTATCTTAACTGTAACATCCCTTTAAGTAAAGAGTTTGTTGTTTGCACTAGATACCGTTTAAACTGTGACAGCAAGTAGACAAATTGGACTCTGTGTGTGTTTAGATAATAAATGGCACACATTTCTGTCTATAATCAATTCTACACAACCTCAGTTGGGAAACTTTTCAAAAGGATGAAGTTTACACATTCCTGGGCCCCGAATCAATTGTTTAAGAGCGACATGGCTATAGATCATTTCTCTCCATTGTGGGCTTGTAGAAATATCGTTATTTTCTCCCTGTTTCTATTATCCTGGGTTGTATATATTGATCTGACAGAATCCTTTACCTCACCAACGCCTCGGAGATCCGACTGGTTTGATAAGTGTGGCTGACAAATAACTCGGGACAATCGTTTCTGATGTTTTATAAGTTTAAGAGAAACTGGGGTCATTTCTTAGATTAACATACATGGGGGTACGTGATTAACTTTATATTGATTCCTGTTTGTCTTTGATACATTTTAAACCATGTTATGGTCATTTTGTTTGGATCTGTACGGGAGTTTTTGTCCAAGCTGCGGGGTGATTGGTTGTGATGTGGGCCATTAGCTTGTTTTTCTGTGTGATAAACGAGACACTTTAACGTATTAGTTGTCGCTATCCATAGAAATTCCCATATACAATTTTCCATGCCTCGTGTAAATTATTACGTAATGTTTTGATCCATACTGTCTGTGATCCTGGCTTTGTCAAAGTGTAGAGTCATTGCACGTGACAATTAGGTATGGTCACTATCATAATATAAAGAAATAATTTTTAAGAAGACCTGTACCACTGCCGAAAACTGTAACAATGCTTTAACAGTTTTTTTCCTGTCCTGACTTAAGCTTCAATAAATCGTTTTGGAAAAGGAAAACATACTTGCAAAACTTTTATATATTTTTTTTTATAAAAATGTACAATTGTGTTCTGAGTGTGAAAAACAATCGGACCAAATTGAGGTTTGAACCCTGGACCTGATCATTATACTAACACTCTTACCAACTCAGCAACCTGGTCTTCAGTAGTATCCTGGCCCTGTCGCACTACACATATATTAAAAATAAAATCAAGGGGAAGTTACTCTATGTACAAAAAACATACAGTAGAATTCTCTAGTGTTTTGCCTGAAATGGGACGGGTCCTTAAGGAGCCCCACACCACTGCTAAAAAACTGAAACTAAACAATCGAAACTTTGTTTCTGGTATGTCTATAGCTTAATTTGATAGATAATTCCGAAAAAAAACCTATACCTTTTATGAAATAATAATAGAGATGAAATATACAAAACTAATCAATAACAGTGTTCCTAGTGTGGCAGAGTGGCTGGACCAGAACTTTAACCCGGAGCCTCAAATTTTTATACTGTCGCTCTAACTGGCTGAGCTACCTGGTAAACGAAAGTGTCCTGGACCAACTGTGCTACGGTTATATCCAAAACAGAAGTTAAAGGAAAAACCACAATGCAACGGGACAGGAATCCTTAAGTATATGATATAGATTTTTTTAGGTCCTTATACAGCACATGTCGGTCAGGACCGTTTTCTTTAAAGTGAAGTCAAAGCAGCAGAATTAGGCAGATGTTCCTTCTCGTGACCAAGATAAATACTTTTTAATCGATTGACAATTTTTTGTCCTAGTCTGTATCTACACGTTTACTGTCAATGAGGTTCAATCAAGGGAGTGACTTTCGTGTTTTTATGTACAAGATAATATGGCACAACTTTATCGGATTGGCGTTATCTCCGACACTAACGGAACCTCTCCCTACCTGCAAGTTTCCTAGCCCTGTGTAGTCTGCACTACGTGTCTAATGATGGAGGCACCAGATGTAAAGAGATCACAGCCTAGATGCCGTGTTTTAACAACCCTGGTGGGACAATTCTTCTTTTATCTGGGCTGCACTTAATGGCTTTAACCCAATGCCTCATCCATTAGGGCAAAAAGTTTAAAAATGATCTGTCTGATTTGTGGCTGGAGATCAATCGTAGCTCTTCTTCACTGAGAGGCTAACTTCATGTCTGAGGTCATGTGACATGCTATATCTGCCGATCGGCTAATTCTTGTCGGAAGAACAACTCTGTAGAATTCATACACATCTGGAATGAAATATCATTTGAATGAATAAAAATGGAAAAAGCTGGTTTGTAGTTACAAATTCAAAAAAATAAAAGTTAATGCTAGACCTCTGAACCTGGTAGGTCTAATAGAATTCCAAACAGGGAATTCTAGGTTGGCCTCTTGTAAGTGTTTCCAACAGGAGATATTTACTGTTAATTTCCTTTAGGGAGTCCCAACGGGAGACATTTCAGGTAAACCCTTCATAGGGGTTCCAATGGGGGAAGGTTGGCTTAATTTAGGGGTTTCTAGTAGGGGAAAGATTCATGGTTGACCTCTCTTTTGAGGTTGGGGGCCTTAACAGGGGGAAATGAGGTTTGACCATTAGTGGGGGGTCCCAACAGGGAAAAAGTGATTCTAACTTGGAAAATTAAAGGTTGATTTCTCAAAGGATTTCAAAAGTGGGAAATCAAAGGTTGATCTCCAGCTAAGGCTCTAGTAGGGAAAATAGAAAGGACTATATAGTTTGGGCCTTTTTGGCCCCCAAATCCATCGAAATTAAAAATCTTCAATAAAACTTTCAAATGACTGTTTGTTTAATTTTGAATACTTCCCTGGTACTATTATGTAAACATTTATTTGTGTTTTCAATTATGGCTGCCATGGTAGCCAGTTACTTTTTGCATAAATTAATGACATTTTAATTTTCAGTCAATTTTGATAGGTTTTCGACTAATTTTTCTCTAAGCTTCCATAGAGCACAGTCTTGAACAAACTTTATATTTCTCCTAAGGATGTATTACAGGTGCCTACACATTATCCTTTGATATTAAGTTTGTTCAAGCATGCGCTCTATAGTTTCCAGGAGAAAAAACTATGCAAAATATGACAATATTCACTGAATATTCAAATTTTTCTATTTTATGCATATTTGAACTTGTTACCATGACAACAATAATTAGAAATACAAATAGATATGTTCATGATAGTAATTGGGGAGTATTCAAATTAAAGAAACAGTTGTTTGAAAGTTCATTTAAAGGTTTTGAATTTTGATGCATTTGGGGCACAAAACACGCCCAAACCATACCTAGTCCTTTAAGAGATTTAAATCGAGCTATGTTTATGATGCTTTGTTGTCTCCCCTTGGCATTATGAGTTTTAACAAGAGATACAAAATAGGATCGTCTGTAATTCAAGCCCTAATGTGCTTAATATCATTTATTAACTTGGACATACAATCATTCTGAAGGTGGTGGATTGCTAATATGTTAGATACAAAAAAATGACATTACAGAATTGTGGAACTTGAAGAGATTGATGTATAAAACACTTAGTGGTGTCAGATAACAGAGAAATAAATCAGATTACAAAATGTGCTACAGTGGTGATGACTGGGGAGTGTACAAAATCGTTACGCAATTAGTGTTCATCCCGGCTGCAGAAGTTTGTCTATTATTCGGAGAATAGCTACAGGATTTGTCTCACCGATTTATCCCCGATCAATGCGTTCTCTGACGGTAGACATATCTGGTTAATGAAATATGACTTATTTATGCCTATCATCTGATTGCGTCCAATCGTAAATCTGAGATGTCTCGGTTAAAGTACCATCCAAACCTGTATGATGTCTCCTGATATACTGCGATTTGTTGTTTTCTTTGATATGGAAATCAAATGACTGTTTCATTGGCAATTGTCTACATCCAGGGGACATAATTGTCCTTTGATTGGCAGATGTCTGTTGACAGCACACACAATTGGTTAACGTAGTAGAGAAATAATTTTGATTGGTTATTGATCGGCTGATGTCTGTTGAAAAAGTCTATAGTTTGTCGACGTCTCTAATGTTAAAAGTTGTTTGACGTCTGCAGAGGTGATTAAAAGCTAAAATGCTAGAGACTGGTTGACCTTAACGTTGGTTTTCGCCTTGTCAGTGTGTTTCAGTGTGCATGCTTCGGTGCGTCTGTAGTAAAATGCTTGTTTTCAAGATATCTATGATCCTTGGAAACATTTGGTTTATATTTAAGCCATTTTACGGTATCATAAAACTCTACACCTGATCAGATTTTAGTATTCATCGGTTTAGGTTAAAGGGTCAAAAGTCATGTTTGACCCTTTTGTTCACTTTGTTCTTATCTTTAGGAAGTGTTACATTGATTTGAGTCTTAATGAAAGAGAGAAACCAGTTTATTGCCCCTTGCTTTAGTCTGTGTTGAGTGCTAAAACTGGTATGGTTTCTGTAGGTAATATTAACTCTTTCCGTACCGTTGTCGTGTACAAACGACAACAATATGTCATCCTGATCCCCGTTGTCGTGTACAGCTGACAAAATAATAGGCTGTCTCATCCCCGTTGTCGTGTACACACGACAACATACTTTGGTGTAACTTGTCTTATGTTTAGCTGGTTATCGCACACGACAATCGCGCAATACAATTATTTGTCGCTAAAATCAGCACCCATCAGTTTGAAAGAAATAGTTTTATAGGTGCAGAGTACATAATTTATATTTTGTGACCTATTGTTGTCGAATCTGCCGCAAGATGTGTGCGTTTGGTGATTCAAATATAAACAATATGGCGGCAACTTAATTTGATATGAATACGCGCAAATTCATCACCAAATATTTTTTTAGACTTATAGAAGTAAATATGAATATTTTAATATAAGTCCTAATGAAATCTACTTGTAATTAGAAACAAAACCTAACGACTTCGTATTCGTAAACAACTATCAATCCCTTTTAGGAACCTCCACTACAATGCTGTTTTTAAAACAAGGTTTCGTATCATTTGTTGCCGAACAGATGTCGATTTCTCAGTCATAATTAGATGCCATTTAGTCATAATGCTGCGAAAATGAAGAAGTGTGTGTCTATAAACAACAACTTGAAAAAATAACAATATTTGTTCACGATGACCTGTTTAATTCTTGCAGCAATTACACCTTGTCTAAAAAGAACATAATTAATCCACAATTTTGTTATTTGCGCGGGGGCGAGTCTAGTAAGGACATCCGGTACAGAATCCGGACCGGATTTGCGGTACGGAAAGAGTTAAGGATGCAAGTTGTCTTAATGATGACACACATCTTCTTCACAAAAGAGTTCTGTAGGGAAAAAAATGGTCAAAGAATTCTTTTCTTTTTAAATGGATATCTAGACTCATTTTATCAATCAATGACACTTCTAAAGTAGACAACAATGCATGCATTGGTCCAAGTAGTATTAGTTTTCAAGTAATGTTGTCTAGAAATTTTCAAGGGAGATAACTCTAACACAAATCATAGATACAATATTTTAGGTACCAACAACCTTATCTCTAACACCAGTCCCTTATATCATTTGTAAGGAAGAATATATATATATTCAAGGGAGATAACTCCAACACAAATCACAGTATAATGTGTAAGGATAACCTCAAGGGAGATAATTCTAATACAAACCTTGGTATAAATAATGTTCAAGGTAGCCTGTAACCTTAACAATATGTATCTTGTGTGTTTTCAGTCATTGCTGAAGCTGACCACTGGTTTACTAAAGCGTGACTTCCCTGCCACGCCTGACCTGTCAACTGATGATGGACAGGAACACAGGTGAGATATCTTTAGGTGACTCGATAACAGGTATAATGCTGCTGATTGACTCACAGTGATGTAACAAAGACAATTGACTTGTGTGAAGCAGGTGATAGACTTGCGTAAAACTGGTGAAAGACTATGGTTTGAAACAAGTGATGTCAAACAGACGATAGACTTGTGTGTCAAACAGAATGGCTGAAGGATCAATCAGATTGTGTTATAAAACACAACTCAGTAGGTTTCTAGCTCAATCTGAGAAAACATTTGTATACATGTGGTTTTGTTTCAACTATATCACTATTATGTTCCTTTACTTGAGGAAGCAATTTAAAATGATCCAGGTGAGTCATTTGACAGTATAGGATTGGGTATATACTAGGTAACAGTTTTGTCAGATGTAAGTTTTCTTCAAATATCTTTACCATGTAACTTTGATCACATCAACACGTCACTGATCATATCAGCAACATAAACGTTTAGCTTCTGAGTCTGCATCATTCCCATGTTAATTTAATCATGTCAGCATCGCTACCATATAAATTTCATCATGTCAGCATCATTACCATGTAACTTTCGTCAGATCTGCATCATTACCATGTAACTTTCGTCAGATCTGCATCATTACCATGTAACTTTCGTCAGATCTGCATCATTACCATGTAACTTTCGTCAGATCTGCATCATTACCATGTAACTTTCGTCAGATCTGCATCATTACCATGTAACTTTCGTCAGATCTGCATCATTACCATGTAACTTTCGTCAGATCTGCATCATTACCATGTAACTTTCGTCAGATCTGCATCATTACCATGTAACTTTCGTCAGATCTGCATCATTACCATGTAACTTTTGTCAGATCTGCATCATTACCATGTAACTTTCGTCAGATCTGCATCACTACCATGTAACTTTCATCACATCAGCATCATTACAATGTCAATTTCATCACATCAGCATCATTACCATGTAACTTTCATCACATCAACATCATTACCATGTCAATTTCATCACATCAGCATCATTACCATGTAACTTTCATCACATCAGCATCATTACCATGTCAATTTCTTCACATCTGCATCATTACCATGTCAATTTCATCACATCAGCATTATTACCATGTAACTTTCATCACATCGGCATCATTACCATGTCAATTTCATCACATCAGCATTATTACCATGTAACTTTCATCACATCAGCATTATTACCATGTAACTTTCATCACATCAGCATCACTACCATGTAACTTTCATCACATTTGCATCATTACCATGTCAATTTCTTCACATCAGCATCATTACCATGTAACTTTCATCACATCAGCATCATTACCATGTAACTTTCATCTCATTAGCATCATTACCATGTAACTTTCGTCAGATCTGCATCACTACCATGTAAATTTCTTCACATCAGCATCATTACCATGTAACTTCCATCACATCAGCATCATTACCATGTAACTTTCATCACTAGTGTTATTACACTGTATTTTTAGCCCACCATCATCTGATGGTGGGCTATTCAAATCACCCTGCGTCCGTGGTCCGTGGTCCGTCCGTGGTCCGTCGTCTGTCCTTAAACAATTCTTGTTATCGCTATTTCTCAAGAAGTACTAGAGGGATATTTCTCAAATTTTATATGAAGGTTACCCTTGGTCCTTTTTTGTGCAGGGCAACTTTTGAGACTGATCGGGTAAACAACATGGCCGACAGGCAGCCGTCTTGGATTTTGATATTGAAAGTTTGTTATCGCTATTTCCCAAGAAGTACTAGAGGTATCTTTCTCAAATTTATATGTAAGTTCCCCATAGTCCAAAGCTGTGCAGGGCAACTTTTGAGACTGATCGGATAAACAACATGGCCTACAGGCAGCCATCTTGGATTTTGATAGTGAAAGTTTGTTATCGCTATGTCTCGGGAAGGGATCTTTCTCAAATTTTATATGTAGGTTCCCATTGATCTCTCATTGTGCATGTTATATTTTGAGACTGATCATAAAAACAAAATGGATTAAAAGAAGAACTAAACAGATCTCATAATGCAATGATCGATTCTATTTCTTTCACATTAAGTACTGTACTAGTAAATATGTGAAATGACAAACTCACTTTGAAGGTTGGCTTTCATACACATCTGGATTAAGTTTAGATCAAAAGTTACCTCAAGGTGCATTTACTGTTAACATGACTCGATCAAACAGATTAGAGGAAAGAAGAGAAAAGATCGAACTGACAAAGAACTAATGAAGATGGTATAAAGGTGGGCGCCAAGATCCCTCTGGGATCTCTTGTTTATCATGTCAGCTTTGTTACCTTGTTACTATCATCACATCATTTTATTGGCCCTATAAAGACCTCTTCTGCGTTGATGGGCCGTGAAGAACTCAATAACTTACTTCATCACATCAGCATCTTTCATCAAATCCACGCCATCATCATATGACTCTGATAAAGACTGAATCTCTATCATACAACTTTCACCAAACCTGCATCATTACCATGTGATTTTAATCAAATCTGCTTCATTTCATTATAACTTTCATTAGGTTGCAATTGGTCCTGTTTATACACTGTATTATGTAATTTTCATATGTTATTGTGGCCATGTAAATGTCAAACTCTGAATGTTGATGGATAAGTGTTGACTCAGTAAATTGCCTGGATATTAAACATGATTGATTGATATGTTCATGAAAACTTGTAAACCTGCCATTCTCTAAAACTACAGTAAAATGTCAGTATGAAACCCAAGTATGTGTTAGAACATAAAGGCATACACATTTAGTACGCTTTTAAAACAGTAATATAATTTCTATAGGAAGTTTTACTGTTACAGAAATGCATAATGTGTTATTATGGACAGTCATGCAAGAAAGTACAGATAATTGTATTAAACATCAATAGAAAAAAATAACGCTGAAGAAGAACTTTTTTCTTATAACTGTGTGATAAAATGTCGAAATGGCAATCCCAAGGGGGCTGTAAAAATAGGAGTATATTTACGATTGGATTTCCCGAGGGTTCGCCAAGCATGTAGAACACTGTTAGTGAGCAAGCCGTATTGATTGGCCAGTGTTTAAATGGCCGCGCGGCACATCATCACAGCTATATAACCATGGCCCGACAAGCTGATCCTTCTCCCCGAGCGTTACCGTAAACATACTCTCTTGTACTTTACATTTCATTACCAGCTTCTTTATTTATCCAAGAGATCTTGAGAGACAATCTTCCTTGAACTAACCACTGAAGTACAACCTGTCTAGAAAGACCATTCTTATACAGCAGAACTTAAGTTTAACCCATTCACCCCTAAAATCACATTTGAACCTTACAAAATCAAAGACTGGGCAAGTCCAGTTTAAATATGTAGGGGTGAATTAAGTTAAATCTGTCCTGATAAAAAGCACCCTTGTAGAATAGACCCTTACCCTATATACTCTATACCCTTATAAAGACCCCCCCCCCCCCCCTTTATTGACCAAAGAATGATACAATGAAACTTATCAAGAATGATCTACCTTAAAGTACAGACCACTTCAATAAAACCTGTTTACACTGACAACTCTTATAAAACAGACCAGTAAAACCTGTCTAGAGTAACCACCTTTATAGAATAGACAGTTACATTTAATCTCTGGCCACACAAATTGCCCTTTCATAATAGACCGCTACAGTTAAACCTGTCTAGAGAGACTACTAATAGAACAGAATTTAAGTAAAAACCTGTCTAGATAAACCACCATCTCTCGACAACCTTATATAATAGTCATCTATGGTAAAAACTGTTAAGAAAGACCACACTTATACAACAGATCACAATACTACAATAAAAGTATATATTTTAGAAAGGAATATTTATTTTGACTCCAGACAATTTTTCTATAGGAAAAAATTAACCAAGAATGAAGTTGAAATAAAGGTTGAAGCCAGTGATTGCATTCTCTGGCCACATACAAAGCAATTGCTTGAACTGCCAGTATGAGGTTATCTCATGGGATGGAAAAGTGGGGAGAGGAGGAATGGCCGGTTTTCTCATTGTTTGAATTGTCGGTCCTATGATGTATAAGGTATATCACAACAATGTTTATACAGGGAAGGCATAGCTGGGGCGGGGAGGAAATAAGACTTGATATGGACGGATATGATAGAGCAATAATTATTTGATTTCCTGATCTTAGGTTCAGCCCAGGAAGGTAAGAACTCACAAATTGCTGTTTTTGTTTACATGATTTACCTGTATCGGTGATGCTGTATACATTTCACTATTCAATTTTACACCTTTGCAAATTATTTGCATGTTAATTTTTATTTTGGATTTGTTTGTTTTGTTCATTTTGCATAACCTAAGATTTAGTAGCCTAGCAACACCAGTTTGTTGTGATAGCCATTTTGTTATTTCTTTTTGACCTGGTTGACCTGATTGAGCGGTCAATGTCAGGCACTGATCTGTGTGTGGTTGTTCACAGTTAAATGAATACTCTATTAACCTTTACAATGAAACCTGTTTAAACTGAACATTGGATAGTTTGAAAACCTGCATAAACAAGCCATCTAGTTAGGTCAAAAGTGTTTTACCCAAAGTCTAATGGAGTTTGCTTTAGACTGGTTTCTTGTGTACGAAACACTTCAGTGATAGATGGTACATGTACTTCGGAACCTTGTTAGTTATTTCGGACAAAAATTCTTTTCAATATTCAACAATTCAAGGTTAATAAAAACACAATTTGTCACATTAAATGATTAAGTTTTGAAATTAAATATTGGAATAATGAAATCATCAAATTATATAAGATTTTGGGTTTTCGATGTACCATATCATACACTCAACTGAACATCTTTCGTCTGTAGATTTTTTTCATGCTTTTCTTTTCTCTTCTCTTCAGTGAAGACATTTGTTGCATAATGAAAACAAAAATTGGGTACAGAACTATACATATATTTACCTTATTGAACTGCAGCATTTGAAACATTCAGTTAGACAAATACAAATTACAACAGTTAGGCAAATGTAGATCACAACAGTTAGGCATTAGGTAATTGTTATATCTACCTCTTCTTAATGGAGTATCCTTGTAGACTATCTTAAACCCAGTGCTGTCACATGACCCTGTCTAAGTTTGAGAAGATGGAAGGGAGCATAATGACGGGACCATCTAAGATAATCACTGTATCTTAAAGGAACGGAACCGCCATAAAGTGAAAAAGCTAGACACATTTCGCATTTATCATATACATTAAATTGGTCTGTTTATGTGTGTGTTCGACATTCGCATTTAAAAATTAGACATGTCATTTGCAATGAATCATTTTCAAGTTTTTTTTTCTTAATGAGTTTTGTATGTGATGGTATAATAGTTTGGGCATTGTGTTATAGTCAATAACTCAACGAATAGTGTTCTCGGTGGAATTTTCTTCTCAAACTCATGTTTTATCTATGCAGTTGTATTGATTTGGATTATTTCGGCAGTATCTTAGCTGTCATTTCAGCCTTCAGTTTTCAACTTTTTATCATAACACTCTGCAGTATGTGTGCTATTTGTAGTATGTGTGCTATTTGTAGTATATTGTGTGCTATTTATCATTAAAGTTTGCAGTATCTTCGTCTCTAACTTAAAACGTATTACCCCGTAAAAGGCTTCCATTTGTTGCTGTGCTTTGCTTTCATGTTCAGTAAAACCTTGTTATACTGCCAACAATTGTCAGTAAAACCTTGTTATACTGCGAACAATTTTCAGTAAAACCTTGTTATAATGCGAACAATTTTCAGTAAAACCTTGTCATACTGCGAACAATTTTCAGTAAAACCTTGTTATACTGCGAACAATTTTCAGTAAAACCTTGTCATACTGCCAACATTTGTATTTTTACTTTAGACATTGGCATTATAAAAGGTTTGGTTTGGCGACCTATCAGTTGAGAAATGCAAAGGAATTCTTATGAAAAAGGGAGAAGCTAGGGGGCCTTGAAATTGTTGGCAGAAAGTGAGGTGGCATATGAAATGTTGGCCTTATATCAAGGTTTTACTGTAAACTTTGGATATTTTGAATCATGCAATGACAGTCATACAAAATGTTTGACTTGATGAGTCTGAAGTAATATTTGTGAGTTACTATAATTGGAAAAGACATACTCTTTACTTGAAAATGGCATGAAAATATTACGTCTCATCAAATATATACAAGTTGTGTGTAGAAAAGAGACACATGGAAAGGACTATCAAGTATCGTGTCTCCTCCATTAATATGTTGTGTATCACTCAATACAGTAAGGAAATGCATGGTGACTCCATTCTTAGTACCCCCCTGAGATGCCTTCACAGTGCCCCAACCCCCCAACCCCCCAACCCCAATAGTTCCATCAGACGTGAGAAGGTATAGGATCACCTGCCTGGCAAAGTCTGTTTCCTCTGGGTACTCCAGCTTCATCCCCCATTAACTCTTTCACCACTGTAGACCATAATGTACTCATCCAGATCAATGCATGGTAGAGTCTACTAAAGTTACATAGGGTTGAAAGGGTGAAGACCCCCAGGTTTCTTCTATCCGGGCCAACAGCAGTAATTGATATATGTTTATAACTTGTTTCATAATTGTTGTAAAATAACTGGGTTCCCCTGGGTTATACTCCCTATATAGCTGAGGCTATTATCGTTGCTCCCCTTGGTTACCCCCTATTTATGCTCCCTCTAGTAGCTACCTTATTAGCTCCCTTGGTTATCTTCTATAACTGCTCCCTCTTGTGGCTGTACTAGTGGCTCCCTCTACAGTACCTCCTGCCCTATTGGCTCCCCCTATAGTATCCATCTGCCCTAGTGGCTCCCCCTACAGTACCTCCTGCCCTAGTGGCTCCCCCTACAGTACCCCCTCTCCTAGTGGCTCCCCCTTAAGTACCTCCTGCCCTAGTGGCTCCCCCTACAGTACCTCCTCCCCTAGTGGCTCCCCCTACAGTACCCCCTCCCCTAGTGGCTCCCCCTTTAGTACCTCCTGCCCTAGTGGCTCCCCCTACAGTACCTCCTCCCCTAGTGGCTCCCCCTACAGTACCCCCTCCCCTAGTGGCTCCCCCTTTAGTACCTCCTGCCCTAGGGGCTCCCCCTACAGTACCTCCTGCCCTAAAGGCTCATTGAATTCATGCTAACTCTGTGATACTGATGTATTATTGCCATTACATGTGGCTGGTGATATTGATTAGATATACTAACATATTCCTTCATTGTGTGTTGGTATATTTAAATCACCTCTCACTTGATTGACAACCATATATGGGCTTATAATAAAGTGTACAGTAAAACCTCAATATAATGCCCCTCATTACATATGCCACCTCGTTTACTGCCAACATAATTTAAGGTCTCCTTTTCTCATATTATTTAGAATTCCATTATACATTCCTTCAATATATTGCTAAATTTCTTTATAACACTATAATTTCTCTGGATGACAGGTGGCTGTATATCCAAGTTTTACTGTGTAATCAATTGAATTAGAACATAATTGTTTATAATTCATGAAAAAAATCTGTGAATTCTTAATTATAAGTACACACTGTTTCATATGAGTTTTGTCCATTTTAAGAATTTGCAAGTAAGACATTTTGACCACCAAGAGAGCAATTAATACTGAGGGGCTATTTTATTAGTGTGACATTTTATACTTTTAAGCCCTGTTATAAAACAGGAGACATTTAATGTTAGCCTTAGAGATATGTCCATCACACATTGCCTTCATCATTCTACCGCCTTCACTTTTCATTTAAATTTGATGAAACTTTGTACACGTGTGAAATACAAAAATACCTCAAATGAGTTTGTCCTGATGAAGCCTCTTTTTTTTTTAACCACACGCGAAACTAGTCTAGAAAACCTGCTTATTTAATGACGCTTGAATACATTGTGATTAAGTTTCTTTTGGCTTCATCAAATGAGTTTGTGTTTCAGGGTCATATGCAGTCACTGTTACTATAAAATAAATTACTGTAAATATATAATTTGTTGTCATTGCTCAACTGGCTTCCCTTTTTTCCTGATTTGAAAGAAACTGGGAACACACACACACATCAAACAATTTGATGTTTCTTCATCATGGAAATGAAGTTGGCAGGCACAAGGAAAGTAGCTAGCGGGGGCATTCATGTCTAAGAGATATTGTCTAGTTTTTATACTTTTATTAGATTTTTGTCTGTTTCTGCAGTATTTATTCTATTACCTATCTCCATTACAGCACTGTACACTGTCTTGTAGTACAATACATCTGAAGATCTGCCAGTGTGCTGGACCAGTTTTACTCATAGTTGCGAAATTTGCATTATTTCAGAAATAATCTTTTTCAAAAGTTAATTGAATTTCCATACATATGCAGTCTACTTAATGTATTGAATATAATTCAAAATGCAAATGTCCTGCCATTTGAACTTGAGCCAATAGTACTATAGTATTGATCTCGGCGAGGTTTACTTGTAATGGAGCTACAACGGAACACTTTCTGCTCACGTTAGTAGATATTCATCACAGCGACCATTAATACTTATCAGAGTGAGGGATGCTGGCACGCAGGGAAGCTGTATTTAGAAATGACCTTCCTTTGGGTGCCAATCGTGGAAGTTGTGTCTTTCACAGTTGTAGTGATGACATTGCCTTTTATGGTGACAATAGTGTAAGTTGTCTTTCATGTTAATTAGAGATATCATCATCAAGTTGTGATTGAGATAGAAATTGTCTTTCGTGAAGGAAAGGGAAGTTATCTTTCATGGATGCATTGATGAAAGTTATGGTTCATGGGTATATTGATTGAAATTGTGGTTCATGGTGGCTGTGATGGTTGTTGTCATTCATGGTTACTTTGGTGGAAGGTTTGGCTAAAGATAACAGTGGACAGAGTTTCAATGTGGCAGTCATTTAAGTTGTCATGTATCATTGATGAAAGCTTGCTTTTTATAGTAGTTCATGTGGAAAATGTCTTTCTTGCTTACAATGATTGTCAAGATGTGGTTTATGATTACCTCAATGGAAGTTGTCATTCATCATGGTTGTATTGATGGAAGGTTTAGATGAAGATGGCAGAGGTGAATGAAATTCATGGTGGTTTTGAAAGAAGTTGTCATTCATGGGGGCATGGATGGGAGTTGTCAAACATTGTGACATTGATGGGAGTTGTCAAACATTGTGACATTGATGGGAATTGTCAAACATTGTGACATGGATGGGAGTTGTCATACATTGGGGCATTGATGGGAGTTGTCAAACATTGAGACATGGATGGGAGTTGTCATACATTGGGGCATTGATGGGAGTTGTCAAACATTGAGACATGGATGGGAGTTGTCATACATTGTGGCATTAATGGGAGTTGTCAGGCATCATGGCATTGATGGAAGTTGTCAAACATTGGGACATGGATGGGAGTTGTCATACATTGTGGCATTGATGGGAGTTGTCAGGCATCATGGCATTGTTGGAAGTTGTCATACATTGTGGCATTGATGGGAGTTGTCATACATTGTGGCATTGATTTGGAATTTGTCATACATTGTGGCATTGATGGAATTTGTCATACATTGTGGCATTGATGGGAGTCGTCATACATTTGACATTGCTTTGGAGCTGTCATACATTGTGGCATTGATGGAATTTGTCATACATTGATTAGGAATTGTCATACATTGTGGCATTGATTTGGAATTGTCATACATTGTGGCATTGATGGAATTTGTCATACATTGTGGCATTGATGGGAGTTGTCATACATTGATTAGGAATTGTCATACATTGTGGCATTGATGGAAGTTGGCATATATTGTGGCATTGATGGAAGTTGGCATACATTGAAGCATTGATGGGAGTTGTCATGAACCATGGCATTGAAGGGAGTTGTCATTCATCATGGCATTGATGGAAGTTGGCATACATTGTGGCATTGATGGAAGTTGGCATACATTGTGGCATTGATGGAAGTTTTCATTCATGGTGGCATTGATTTTGAGTTATCGTACGTTGTGGCAATGATGGGAGTTATCATACATTGTGGCATTGTTTGAAGTTATCATTTTTGATGGATAATTGATAAAATTTAAGATGACACTGGTAGAATTTTTTCATTTATGATGGTAGCAAAGATAGATGTCATGGGTCCTGTCAAAAGAGATGTAATTTTGTTTTATTGACAACAGTGGTGTTCGCTATAACTTGCTTACTGAGAATGACTTTGTTGTTGATGTAGCTACAATAATAATAGCTCTCTGGATGATATTGGATGGAACTGTGGAGCCCGCTGACATACCAGTACCACTCCTGTGTCCACGCTACCTATTGATTTGAGAGATGTAGTCTGACGGCAGATAAAGGCTCTAGTTACCACCATATGCCCACTGTATATCACAACTACCGTCTTACGCGTGGTATATTTCTGAAGTTTTGATCTCGCTCTCTGAATCATTCACAGCTACTTTCCAAGATTTATCTCTATTTGTTTTTCAGACACTTACGAGATCATTTGACACATGAAAATAAATTTCTGTGTGTCAATACTTTCTCTTTACCACCTCTCATAGTGATAATATAACACTATAAGGTATCACTCCTTCCTCAAAAGTTATGTGGTCCTGCGTGACGGACTGTTTTTCTGGAGTTTCCAGACCCATCTATATCATATGAAACTTGAAGTTTCTTCTCGCCCTGAAACATTTCTATCCAAGTAGTTTTTAGTTCCTTCTAGATTTCATAACACTAATCTGAGCATTTTGGTTCAAATCGTGTAATTCCGTAGGTTTTTGGCCTCTTTTACATCCTGTACCAGGTAAATACTAAACCTTTCATGTCTCTTCTCAATAATTTGAGTCTAGGGTAATTAGCAGCCCATCCCTAGTTTATGCCACCCTGACTTCAGGAAGTATTTCACAAACACCCTGTAAACATATCCATAAGCCCTTTCTGTGTTGTTTAACGAGCAGCTAGATGGAAGAAAACTGTTTATCCTGGAAAATGTGTCTTTGAAACCCATAAACTTTTTATGCAATTTGGTGTTTAAGCTTTGTAAACAGCCCAGAAGACTCACTGTCTAGGTTTGGTGTTGTGTAATGGGGTGTATTGCAATTTGTTGGCTTTATAATCTGGTGTGATTTCAACATTTCTTATAATTTAAACTTGTGAAACTTTCCAAATAAGGTTGGAATAGCATCGGGAGCTAAAAGAAAACATTTTTGTCTTTGCTTTGCAGCCAATTGCAATTGGCGTTAATAGTGAAGCCATAGTTTTTTTGCTGCTGTCGTTAATTGTTGTTTTGATATATTCAATATCTTCAATTCATATTTTTATTTTTAAAGAAATGCCAATATAAAAGTTTTATATACAATTCAGAATAACATGAGTGGTTGCTTATGCAAACACTTGTATTTACATTTCAAATGTGCAATAATTGAATTAAATAACCCTAGATTACCATCTCTGAAAAATATTTTGAAAAAAACTCGCTATAAGGTATCATTCAATCAAACTTCAATTTAATGCCCATCATTTATATGCCACTTCTCATATCGCCGCCATTTTTAAGGTCAATATTCTCATTTCTTAAAAATTTTGTGTGCCTTTCCTTTATTTAACTCAAACTCTTTTATAATGCCAAGCTGTTGATGGAAAAAAGTGGTAGTATAATGAGGTTTTACTTTATCTTTAAATGTGTACACTGTAGAGCATACACCAGAGTCTTTGTGTCATAAGAAAATTCTACAGCAAAGATAGAATGGTGTGACCTTCACTGGGTTACGTATCTGACCTGGCAAAACACTTACATTGTAATGTGTTCAAAATGTCTACGTACATCACGATAAATATTGAACTTGGGGATCCCAGAAGATCACTTAGGTGTCAAAGTTTCAGATCTACTTGAAAAGGATCCATCTGCCCTCCGTTGTTGAGAGATTGAGGTAACGTGAGGTTGAGTCCATTCTTTCGATGTTGCGGGTAATAATGAACCAGACACAGACATTAAACAGAAACTTATGTTCTCCGTATAACGTTTAACAAGCCGGTGGTTTGTGTTCTTATTGAATATACCGTTTATCAATAATTCAGTGGATTGCCTCTGTTCTCAACGAGTCACATCCAGAGCTATTCGCAATAGAAACAAATTATTATTTAAATTTTCTTTACCGGTACCTTCAAACATAATTTTAGGTTGCAGTTCACCAAATAAGTGAAGAGATACGACGACACATAGCTATATATATCGATGCTGTGAATTCAATTCTCTCCTGAGGTATTGACCTATTTTTTGCGGCTTTTTACATTCGCGTATGGGAAGATAGAATGAAGATAAGAAAGACGTGACAGGGTGGGGATGGGGGTAGGAGGGATTTATAAAGTAATTTAGAGTGAATTCTACTCTGATTTGTGTGTAGATGGCCTCACATTGGTCCCCATAGGGTAAAGCGATTAACTTCCATTAAAGGGAGGT
The DNA here is from genome assembly GCF_002113885.1 of Mizuhopecten yessoensis. Taxonomy (NCBI): domain Eukaryota; kingdom Metazoa; phylum Mollusca; class Bivalvia; order Pectinida; family Pectinidae; genus Mizuhopecten; species Mizuhopecten yessoensis. The sequence continues at coordinate 803,654 of NW_018408919.1, forward strand.
GTAGAATAATGCAGACTATTTTTTCTGGAGAATCAAATAACAGATTTTTTACTGGTGTGACAAAAGATAGTTAAAGAGAATTCGGATGCTTAGGAACACGTTCAACTTTTCCCAGTGGGGAATATAAAAATCGGCTATTATTTTGAAATGATATGTATATATCACATGTGTAACTCCAATCCATTGATATTAGTGTACACAATAGAAAAACAATCGAGGGCTCGGTAATCGGTCTTTCGATTGGGAGGGTATGCTTCTGTCTCTGTTTGGTACTTAATTGTTATTGTGCACTGCATATGTGTTTCTTAACTCCAACATAACATCCTTATAACTTCTTCTAAAGAACTGAAAGGTCAGGAGTCATGATAATTAGCTAGTAGCTTCCTGGGATAGAGCCGGACAAAGTTTGCAAATAAAAAGACTTTGACATATGTTCAAGGTCACAGGACAAAATTTTCATTAGCTGTACAAAGTTTCAAAACAAATATTTTGCTCCTTCCCTAATCCAACCCCTATTTTTCCATAATCTACAGTAAAATTGTGTGTATTTATGATAATATTTCTTCAGTTTTAATCAAGCTGATCAGAATTTTTTGATGGTTCATTATTAGCTTAATAAAGCAAAAATCAAGAAAATTCAACTCTGAATTATTATATTGTCATTGATATTGAGACTGAACAATGCAAAAAAAAGATATAATAATTGGACTTAAAATTATCAGACGCATAGCAATGGAAAGGCTTCAGATTTTACATTACATTCAATCAGTTTATGGATCTGTTCAGGACCTGATTAGCCTATATACTATAAAACTCAAATTTAGTTTATAACTCAAATTTAGTTTATACTTTCTTTCAGTCAAGTACTTTAATTTTACATATATGCAATACACATATAACCCTAACCCTAACCCTATATGCATATATATACATATATATATAAACATGTTGTAACAGAACTCAAATCTAAAGATAAAGATTTAATTTTTTTACAAAAAATAAATGTTTCAATGAAAACAGCTGATAAGATTTTCAGTGCTATATTTTCAGAAGCTTCAGAAAAAAAATATTTGAAAAAATTGAGACTTGGACTTGTAAGCTAACAAATCTTTGCACACTGTATCTAATTTTATCAAGATTCTTAAAATATTTTTCTGTGTTTAAGAATATGACTTTTTAAGGTATGAGTATTTTTTGTGATTACTATCAAAGTGTAATCATTTTGATTCTCAGAACTGATTTTTTTTATGTCGGATTTAATAATTAATTTAATGAAAATATCACTTATTCAAATTTTACCTTTACATGTTGTGAAGCTGACGATACTTATCCCAATTGAATTTTGTTGAACAAACGTTTTCTGTGTGGAATTAAAAGCTGACAATACTTAATACAAATGAATTCCGTTGAACAAACGTTTCCTGTTTAGAATTAAAAGCTGCAGGTAGGGTTTTGGATTCATGCTCGTAATGGCAGCGTATTGATCAGGTTTTCACTTTCAGTGATATTAATATGAACAAGGCCCATTTATTTTCATCATCCATACTTGATGGAGTTTAAACTAAACAAAATTTTCCAGGAAAATTCTCAAGGGTGTTTCTCTATACATGATCAGAAAATACCTACATGCTTGCAAGGCAAAATTTCCTTGTAATTTTTTTCTCTTGCTGGTTAAGTGCTAATGATAAAATATTGCCTCAGATGATGTTTATTGCCTTTATAGTACTGCTTGAAACCATTTGAACGATTTCGTTAGAACAGATATCGTAGAATTTGTTTCGTTTAAAAAAGTTAGGGGTTGGAAACTAATGAACCAAATATCATTGAGTTATTTATTGCGGAAGATTTCAAGCTAATTATTTCAGTGGATTCTTTTCTTGAATATTAAAGCCAAAGCAAAAAAATGTTTAGGAATCAGAAGCTGAACTTTCTGTAGTCAGCAAGTGAAAGACCTTGAGATTGCGTAGAACATTTCTTAAGATGCTTTTAAAAACAAACAAAAAGGATAAAAAATGCATGTCATTTGATTGATTTATTGAGCATACTTTATATGAAGGTAAAAAAGCTATTTTGGAAGTTGTCATGCTGAACACGTGATGTGTTTTTATTAACTCTGATAGCAAAATGAGAACAGATTGTTGGGAAAAAGTTGCAGCGCTAGTATTAAAGTATTGATTGACGTTGCGTGTAAAAACTTTTTATACTAATAGGGTTTCAATGTTTTAAAAATACGGTTTCAGTAGCTTGAGCTTTTCATTCCTCTTGTTGGGTTTCTATAAAGTAAGGTCTTCTTTCTCGTTGGTTTTGATGCCTGTCTATCTATTTGTTATTGCCATTTACCTTTCTCTTCCAATCCCCAACCTGAATGTCCTTTTTCCCCTGTGTCCTGCCCTCGTTCCACACCTGTGTCTCCCCCTCCTATCCCTATGTTTCCCCCTGTGTCCTGCCCTCGTTCCACTCCTGTGTCTCCCCCTACTATTCCTATTTTCCCCCCTGTATCCTGCCCTCTTTCCACTCCTGTGTCTCCCCTCCTCCTATCCCTAATGTTCCCCCTGTATCTTGCCCTCTTTCCACTTCTGTGTCTCCCCCTCCTATTCCTATTTTTCCCCCTGTATCCTGCCCTCTTTCCACTCTTGTGTCTCCCCCCTCCCATCCCTATTTTCCCCCCTGTATCCGTGCCCTCTTTCCACTCCTGTGTCTCCCCCCTCCTATCCCCATGTTTCCCCCTGTGTCCTGCCCTCGTTCCACTCCTGTGTCTCCCCCTCCTATTCCTATTTTCCCCCCTGTATCCTGCCCTCTTTCCACTCCTGTGTCTCCCCTCCTCCT
>NW_018408919.1:809301-843637 GCF_002113885.1 Mizuhopecten yessoensis
ATCCCTATGTTTCCCCCTGTGTCCTGCCCTCTTTCCACTCTAGTGTCTCCCCCTCCCATCCCTATGTTTCCCCCTGTGTCCTGCCCTCTTTCCACTCCTGTGTCTCCCCCTCCTATCCCTATTTTCCCCCCTGTATCCTACCCTCTTTCCACTCCAGTGTCTCCCCCTCCTATCCCTATGTTTCCCCCTGTATTCGTGCCCTCTTTCCACTCCTGTGTCTCTCCCTTCCCATCCCCATGTTTCCCCCTGTGTCCTGCCCTCTTTCCACTCCTGTGTCTCTCCCTTCCCATCCCCATGTTTCCCCCTGTGTCCTGCCCTCGTTCCACTCCTGTGTCTCCCCCACCTATCCCTATGTTTTCCCTCTGTGTCCCTGTCCTCGTTCCACTCCTGTGTCTCCCCCTCCTATCCCTTCGTTTCCCCCTGTGTCCTGCCCTCGTTCCACTCCTGTGTCTCCCCCACCTATCCTATGTTTCCCCCTGTGTCCCTGTCCTCGTTCCACTCCTGTGTCTCCCCCTCCTATCCCTTTGTTTCCCCCTGTGTCCTGCCCTCGTTCCACTCCTGTGTCTCCCCCACCTATCCTATATTTTCCCTCTGTGTCCTGCCCTCGTTCCACTCCTATGTTTCCCCCCTCCTACCCCTATGTTTTACCCTGTGTCCTGCCCTCTTTCCACTCACGTGTCTCCCCCCTCCTACTCCCTGCTCCAGACTATCCTGATCATGCTCTGCCACCTCAGATACTTTGGAGTTGCGTGTACCACACAGCGATAGCTGTAGCGTTACTCACGCAGCTAAACAAAGCTCTAATCTCGGCTCTGCATGGAGACTTGATGCACTGGGTGGAATGATTGTTGGGATTTCCTGTGTTGTAGTCACTATGACATGGAAGTATCAGAATAAATCTCTATCTCGCGCTCGTACAAAATCAAACATCTTACAACTTATATATAACTTAAGAGTGCTTTACATGCAACTTTACCACAATCTGGTCTCTACCAAAAATCTCTATTCAAATATCTGTTTTCTATCGTTCTTCTTCCATGATTAGTACTCTACAACAATTTTTTCTTCTTCCACTATTTATTCCTTTCTCAATCTTTTCTCCTTTATGATTTGTTTTCTACCATAATCTTTTGTCTTCAATGATTTGCTTTCTACAATAAACTTTCCTTTGCCATGATTTGCTTTCTACTATAATCTTTTCTCTACTGCAAACAACATTCTGTATCATACTCTTGTCATCTAACCAGCAGCAAATGATTTCCTTTGCATGTCATGATTTTTTGGAAGAATTGTAATCAGAAATTATTAAATTTCTGCAGAGTGAAAAAGATGTTTTTTTCAGGTTTTTTTGTATTCAATATTTTTTAAATCTTTTTGTCAAAGATAGCTTAGCAGTAAAGTTTCTTTGTGATAAAATTTCTTTCATAATTCTTTTTGAACAATTTTATTTGTTTTTCCGAACAGCACTATCTTCAGGATAAAACAAGTGACATATTTTATGTGTCTACGGTTAGAAGTCTCAGGTGTTGACAAAATGATTAAGAAGTTGAATGTTCGGTTACGATGTCTGATGTCACACTGAGATTGGGAAAGAGGACAGACAAAATACGGGAAAACGTTTCTGATCTTCTGCCACCTACCAAGAGGGCTAGAAAATTGGTGAAAATAGACTTTGAACTTCTGTCTGCTATTGATGTTTGACAGCTAGTGGTCACTTATTTCTCTGAGTGGTCAAACTGGACGATCTACTGGGATTTCTCTACGTATAAGGTCACGTTGATCAGTTTCAAAAGTTTTTCTTAGAACTGAATCGCTACGTGTATCAGTTGTTTATCTATCTGTCTGTGTATAATTGTCTGTCTTAAGTCTCTGTCATATATGTAGCTTTATTTCTGCTTATTGGTCATTTTACTTCAAATCCTTTTTTGGCAGGTTTTAATAGTACATATAGGATTAAGGTCGCCTTCTAGCTTCAGACTAGAGGGAATTTCCCTTTAACTCAGTGGTAGAGTGTCTAACCAGGAAGTCTGGGATCGCGAGTTTGAATCCCGGTGGAAGCAGACCACTCTCTTTCTGTAACCCTTTTTAATCTTTTCCTCTTTCTTTGATCAGCTTCAATTTTTGTATGCATTTAATTATAAGTCTCCCTAAGTGTTGCTGTAAGGCAGAAAAATTTTGCCCTTCTTTTATTTTGTTCACTGCAATAAATGACAGACTAAAGCATTGGATGGAGATTGGAGTAGATAGTACCAACCAGTATATTGGAAAACATGAAGATACATTAAAAGGTCAAATTTATTTTCAATAAACAGGGTGTGACAAATTGGCAGCACACTGTGAAAATTTGATGGTTTACTCTTTCTTTGTTGCTTGTCTTTACTTCCCTCTCTCTGTTATTTGTCTGTCTTTCACTTTCGTTTTATCTGTGTCTTTTGTTGTCTCGTATCTTTTAAAATTTTCCATTTAAAGAATTTTTTATTGTATAGCATTTATAAATCTCTGATGTTTCATTTCTGCAGTGTGAAAAAGGACACTGAATATAACCCTGTGAATGTATTGTCCTTCTGACAGAGAGATAGCTAAGACTATTGACTATTAACTCATTCACCCCTGAAGACACATTTGAACTCTTCCAATTAATTGGTTGGAATAGTTCATTAAGAAATTTCAGGGGTGAATCAATGAGTTAACAGTGTTCCAGGAAATTTAAATACCACAGATTAGTTCCAGGAAAAGACTCAGCTGACAGAAATAAGACCAAAGGATGTTAGATATATTTGTACGTCCAAGGGCTATAGTTGTTTATCTGAATGTCAGGAGTCAAAGTATGGCAAAGTGGAAGTCATTAAAAATCGTTAGAAAGTCAGGTTTATCTCCCCAATGTCTATGTCACAGGGGGTATGGTAATGACGTTTGTTTGTCTTGTTTAACTTGTAGCTCTGTAATACCTCGACGTTCAACAAATATCTTGGAGATTAGTGTTTCCCAGTGGTATCATCTTACAGTATGTTATAAGGAGATAATAGCTGTGGAGTTCCAGAATTGAAACAAAATAAAGTTAAAGTATGCAGTAAACAAGTTCCATACTTACCAACTCTCCCTATATAGGAGGAAGGAGACTCCCGATTTTGGACTCTTACATTTAGTATTTTCAACCAGTGAAAATGCTAAACTATTCCTGTATTCTGAGATCTATTGATTGATAATTTTCTTTAAAAATCATGTATTTTCACAATTTTCCTCAATTTTTCCCAACACAAAATCCCCCTCCCCCTGGAAATATATGAGACATGCTCCAGACTATATGACACACAGATGGATAAATGGATTGCAAACTTTCAGTCCCCTCCAGATGTATTGGTAGGGGACTAGTAAATTCTGTATTATGATAATTAATGCTTGTTGAAAACGTTTTAAATGGCTTCTCACTTGTAAAATTTTAATATTTCAAATTTCTAATTGTTAGGTCTTTTTTAACATTTTGTCAGAAAATTGGTAAAGCTATATTATGTTAAAGCATATTCCTTTTTGCTTTGTTTTCTTAGATGACCTTTCGTAATAGTTCTAGCATGTTTGAAGTACTCGTATATTTATGTTTTTATTTTTGATTGGGATATCCAGCATTATCAGGCTTGAGTTTTCCTTTGTTTTCTTATTCAAATTAGCAGTCTGCTGCGCAATAATTGCATGTGGGTTGAGAGTAACATGATAAAAAGGAGGCTAGACTTTTGATGTCCTTTTCATAACGATGTGCAATGCCGATAATAAACATTGGCAATCATAATCGTACCAAGGAACATGAAGCCACTAGATGGCGCCACTTTGTCTCAGCTGTGTTCTGTTTTGTGAAAACGAGAGTTGGGATCTACCCCCCCTTTAGCACTTAGTGTACGAGGCCATTTATCTATATAAGGTCGATATTGAATATTCATCGGCCACATCTGCGTTAGAATGAATTAATATATATATATATATAGCACTTGGGAACTTTGTAAAGACCATCGATTAGTTAATGGGTGAGACTCAGTGCTACTCTAGCCACTGATAATGTCTAGTTTGGCACATGGAGCTTTACTCCATATATAGGCGTAGGATATCGCCATGGGAACCAAGTGGTGATACAAATGGAACTTGGTCCAATTTTGGTGTTATAATCACACATCTTGTGTAGGCAATTAAGGCCTTGATTTTTTATCACCAGAAATATTTCATTTTTCTAAGTGTTTGAATTTAAGTAGGTAACTGTGATTTAACTACCATGGATTAAGATCTGTTTTCACAGTTAGAGAGATTGAGGGTCTAAATATAGCCCCAATAGGACATTGGCCCTGTAGATACCGTTATTGTTCTAATAGTAGTTGTGTCTTCGTAATTGTTCTAATTTTAGCTTTATTTTATTAATTGTTCTAATTTTAGCTTTATTTTTTTAATTATTTTAATTTTAGCATTATTTTTTTAATTGTTCTAATTTTCGCATTATCTTTATATTGTTCTAATAGTAATAGCTTAATCTCCAATTGTAATCAGACTTTGAAGATAAAATGTTCCAAATATATGTCGTTTATATTTGAAAATTTTAAGATGAGTTAAAATAATCGGATATATCTGCATCCTTCCATACATTTTTATTGTAATTTATAGAAATCATGGACCATTTCATTTCATTTTGGATCAATAAATGTTTGTTTTCCTTTTATCCCATGCAGCATTTTAGGGTACAAACATCTTTGTGTTGTTCTTAATAACTATGCTTCAATTGAGGTTTTCAGCTCTCATTGATTTTGAGAGTAACTACATTTCCTGGTTTTCTTTTAGGAGAGCTTGCAACACAATAAATGTATTTAACCCTTTCACCACTGTAGACCATAATGGACTCATCCATATCAATGCATGGCAGAGTTTATTAAAGTTACATAGGGGTGAAAGGGTTAAAGGCAAATTGTATAGTCGTGTATTTATTGCAGGAACCACAACTGTTTCAATTTTACGTTTCTGACAATGCCTCCATCCCGAAGTCATATTTGGGATGTGTTTTGGTAACCTCCTGGCCTGTTTACCCAATGGGATGCAATGGTATTGAGAATTTTGTAAGGTTTTGAATTATGGAAAATAAAAATTCCTGTTGAGGTTTTTTGGAAGATATTCAGAAATGAATTGACACATGAATCATGCACTTGTGCCAGTGATAATGTGCCAGTGCTTGTATTAAAAGTAAATCTCCACCAGAAATTTAATCCTTGAACTGTAATTGGTTATCAAGCAAAATTATTTAATTTCACAAATACAAGTCTCAATGATGATGTGCTAATATGCTGTCTTTTCTCTCCAACAGAACGGCCCTTGGGGTATGGCGAGTGATTCTGGAGGAAACAGAAAGTCTGGCCAAAGCCAAACTGCAGGCGGCCGAGATTTACACGGAGAAGATAGCAGAACCAATCAAACCTCTCCGGGCGAATAAAATACAATGTCAGAAAAAGGTGGGTAAAGTCACAATGTCGGTTAATTTTATATTGTCACAATATGTTAGGTAAAGGTCAATAAGTCAGAGGTAAAATAAATCTTAATATGACAAGCAAAGGTGAAGTAAAGGTCAGTATGTCTGGTAGAGGTCAATATGTCAGGTAGAGGTCAAATAAATCTTGATATGACAAGCAAAGGTGAAGTAAAGGTCAGTATGTCTGGTAGAGGTCAATATGTCAGGTAGAGGTCAAATAAAGCTAAATATGACAAAGCAAAGGTGAGGAGAATGCAAATGTCATGTAGAGGTCAAATAAAGCGAAATTTGACAAGCAAAGGTGCGGTAAAGGTCAGTATGTCAGGTAGAGGTCAAAGGCAAAGTCAAAGGCAAAGTCAAAATCAATGTTAGAGGTCCAAAGTCATGCTATTATATAATAGTCAGGATATTAGGTTAAAGTTTAAGTAATGGTTCTGTTATCAGGTAAAATCTGGGTAAAGGTCATGAGTGCGCGAGTAAAGGTCAAAATGAGAGGTCAAGATGTCAGTTGATAATAAGGGTTTGAGTGAAAGTCACAACATTGAACAAATAATGATATAAGGTAAAGGTGGGTAGGTAAAGATCATTTTGTGGTATGTATACATTTTTAGGTTACAGTGTAAAAAAGACATTTTGTGAAGATTTTAACATAATAGTGATGTACAGATCTCTAAATTAACAAATGCGATAATTGTCAAAGTCATAGAAAGACAATGAAATGTAAGATTGTATGAAGAGTATAATAGGTATTTCCATTGTAACTGACCACTACTGATCTTGACCACAGGTAATGCCACAACTGACCACTGTGCACCAAGAGGTCAGTCAGAGTGTGATGGAGATGGCAAAGTCACAGAAAGGATACAACCTTGACGAGAATGTCTCTCACGAGGCACGTCTCAAAGCTGCAGACAGCAACGACAGGTATGGAATTTCTCTGCGGTGGCTGATATTTGGAGGAGGCGACTAATGAGTTTTTGTCTATATGCTTTGCTAAAAGCATATTGAAGAGACAAAATATAATCTGTTGCACTTATTGTAATACTTGATGTATTTCTCCTTTTCTTTGAATGCCCCAACTTTTATGGGGGAAAGGAGAGGGGGAGGGGGGGGGGGGGATATATTACTGAAGTCCTGTTTCGTTCCAATTTGTTGTCCCGACTCTCCTGACTAACACATTTTAATCAAAGTTTATGCTAAGGTCAAATATGAAAATACCTTGAATTAGCTTCAATTTCAGGGTCCCAAGGTCAACGCCAATGACACTTAATATTTATAGGTTAAGTATAGGGCCAATAGAGGCATTCATGTTAAACGGACATTTTCTATTTTTCAGCAATTTTTCTCTGTGTCCCTCTTGAACTACTTTGTTGACATCTTAGAATATATCTATGCATAACGCATTATTTCTTTTTTTTACAGATTGGCGCGAAGGTCTACAGGAATATTCCAATCTTTGACGAGTCTACAACAGAAAAGTGCTAAGGTAACCCATTTAGAAATATTGTGTTACAACTGACATTGTTAAGTAAAACACTATATATAATCTTATTTTAAAGATACTGTGAAAACAGATATTTTTTTGGAGCCTAAATTTCATGGTTTCCTGACAGTGGTGTTGTTGCTCATCATTTCTAGTTCCATTTGCTCTGCTTTCCCTGATGAGCACTGCTGAATACCATTAAGGTATCCATCCCAGGATCCCTACCGCCACTATTGGACTGACTTCCTTGCAGCTGGGACGTTGGGTCTCCACTCCCCAGTTTGTTACATTCTAGTTGTTAGATATTTTGTCAATTTTCTATCCATTATGACAATGTTGGTATATGGTGACGTTAAAAATATTGTTAGGAAGTTCATTATTCTTATTGTCATATGTCTTTGGTGAGAGAAATATGTGATATATAGAGAAATGTGACATTATTAGCAATTCATTCTTCTGTAGAAAATAAATCATGCTTAGTATCAAACTAAATACTAGATACCGGAACCAATTTGAGACAAATTCACGAGGGTCTAGTTTTTATAAACAAACCATGGAGGTACTGTGTCAATGCCGATTTAATATTTTATCAATAATGTTATAAAAGTGGCTCAATTTGGGTATGTTAAATAGGTTAAAGTATAAACATGTATGAACTAATATGTTTTAGATACTACTTCTTTAACCCTTTCACCACTGTAGACCATAATGGACTCATCCAGATCAATGTATGGTAGAGTCTACTAAAGTTACCTAGGGGTGAAAGGTTTAACAGCTGTTTGGTCTACTGTTGTACAAGAAACCAAGATGTGAAAATGGACCCTCAGGACCATTACAAAATATGTATCCCCAGTTATAGAGTTTGCCTGTAGATTATTTTTTATATCCAATCATTAAACAATGTGATATTAAGTGGAATCTACTACAAAAAAATCAAAAGGGAGCCATGTTACTTAGTTTTTCTACGGATAGATTTTCATTAATGTGTCGTTGTAATGAAACAATATCGCACTCTGCTATAACTGAACTTGTTTGATTACAGCTGAACAGTAGAAGGGACATGTGCGAGGCCAAGTCCTGTCAGTCTCGTAACGAATATGTGCTAAACATGTCCGCGGCCAATGCACATCAGATACGCTACTACAGCATCGACCTTCCAGAGGTCATGAAGGTAATATCTGTGTAAACAGAAATCACTGTTGCTTGCCATAAATATTCTTGTATAGTACACATTTGTTTAGGGAAAAATGATAATATCAAGAAAGATTTGAGGTGTGTCGTTTAAAACATGAGGATACTACACTTGTTTTCTTTGGTTTATATTCCATGGATTTGCAAAAAAAGTGTTATTTGCAGGATAAAATCTTAATATAAGAAGTTCCTATAACTATTTTCAGCAATGAAATATTTTTCATTGAATATCTTGCATGGAAATACATATCCAGAAGTATTTTTTTTTTTATAAATAATGACTTGACCTTTGTTTTAACAGATTTAATTGCCTTGAAATAAAATTACTGTACCTGTATTATCTAGAGATTGTTTGATTTGTTTGATTGACAGACTCTGGATGGAGAAATGTTTGAACAAGTCAAGGATTATTTTGATGTGCTAGGATCCACGGCTCTAGATGTCAGCTCTCGAGAGAAAGATTCCTGTGAGAACATCGTCTCCCAGGCAAAAATGGTAAATTGGAATCAAATTTATTATGGAACTTGTTATAAAGATTTGGATGCAGTAGATTCTTACTGGTCTGGAATATTTTCTACCAAAACACCTTTGACAGAAAGTCAAATATTTAATTCAGCGTTTCACTCCATTTATCTGGAAAACCAAAGTTAATCAGGAATTTATATCGGAAACCAAAGTATCTGCAATAAATTCAATTATTCTGTACAAGAAGAAATAAACAAATACAAGAAGAATTATAACCAAGGAAGAAAGAAATGTTTCACAATGTCAATAATTATTGATTGTTTGAATAAAAGATTAGAAGATTTGCAATGATATTCATTTGTTTGGATATTTTTACCACAGCACCCGGAGACTGACCACGCCTTTTAATTTCATTCTTTGGTCATTTTATTTCAGATTGACCGCCAATTTAATCATCAATGTTTTCTCTACTGTAATCACGTCTTCACAGACCTTACACAATACCATTTTGAACCCTGCCAAAACGATGAGGTAAGTTATCGTGATCCAGGAAGATTTTAAAAACTATTACATTTGAAAGTTTTATTAAATAGTTCTTCAGAAAAAAATAAACAAATGCAAGATGTGTAACCCTGGTAAATACTAGCCGCAATATATCGCTCGGCTATAGAGAACTTCTCTTTAGCTTGATCGGTTGAGCGTAAGACTAATAAGCCAGAGGTCCCGGGTTCGATCCCATGCGGAGGCAGTGGTTTATATTTAATTAATAATGCGCCCTGTTACAGATGCATTATTGCTAAGAATGAAAGCAGAGTTACTAATATACTTTGCTTTAGGTCTTAAGGCATGCATTTTTTGAGACTCAACATTTTGATGATTTTAAAGAGATTATGTTGGTTCGAGAACACTAGAAAAGAATTAACTCAGTCACCACTGAAGACACATTTGAACTCTTCCAATTCATAGGTTGGAATAGTTCATTATGAAATTTCAGGGATGAATGAGTTTACTGTATTCCACTACAAAATTGTATGGGAGGACTAATTTGGGACCTTTGCAGTATCAAGAGTTTTGTTCCATGTTCTATCGTTGTGAACAGTAAGGGGCTTCCAAATGCTTTAACTTATTTTGTGGTGTTTCAGTGCAATAAAGTATCCAAGGCCCATGACGCGGGGCTACAGCTGGACAAAGAGGCCCGCAAGTGGGCCACCAAGGCAGCAAAGGAAAGCAAGACCATCAAAGAATACACAGCCAACATCAAGTCCCTACAGGAACAATCCCAGGGGGACAAGGTAGGCATGGTAACATCATGAGTTTGTAGCCATGGTAACAAGGGTGGAGGTGGAAGTTGTTTTGTTGTTATGGTAACAAAGGGATTGGTAATTTCGTGGCAAGGTTGGGTCGTAACTATGGTGACAGAAGGGGTGTGTGACCATGGTAAAATTGATGGGGATGATAGTTAGGTCTATTGTAACAGCTGAGTTGTTTGGGTGGAGATATGAGGACTTGCACAACTATATCATTTACTTTATGTTATTAATAAGCCTTTGAGCAAACAGTGTTAATATTTGATGTTTGACATTAGTAAAAACTGTCTAAATTCATAGAGACATACCTGACAAAGGCTTCAAAAGATATTTTTTTGGCAGGTTTAGTGGCGTATAAGATTGCTACAAGTTTCTGCTTTTGACAACTGAAAGTTGACCAATCCAATCGGTAAAGCTGGATAGGACCCCCCCCCCCCCCCCCATATAAATCCACCATCACATATAAAAATCAGCTAAAATTATACATTTATCCAAAGTTCAATATCTATAGATTTCATTCAATAAATAATATGCCAATATTTGCACATATAAATTACTCAGAGGCACTGTATTTAACTGGAACAAAGTTTTGGATTACAATCGTATGAAACACTTGCTGATTGGCTGATTTAGTTGTGCAAGTCCTATTAGTTGTTGATGTCCAGGGTGACAGAGACATACATTTGTAGCTTTAAAGAAAAAAGGGTTTGTATGTATTTAAATGGAAAGGGGCTTTTAGCTACAAAGATAGTAAGGATTTTGATTAGGAATTTAACTAACACTTCAAATGATTAGGATAGGTTGGTGTAGTTCTGCTAACAACAGGGATTTGTATCATAAATGACAGAAAGGCGGAGCTTACAATTCCGGTTTTCACATAAATTCATGTTGAGCATTGCTAATGAATTTAAGTTTCTTGTGATTATTTGCACATAAAGTAAGCCATACATGTTATGTGAATCACAACTGTATGTCCTCCCGCTAAGTAATGAAAGGTCAATTGTTGAAATTAAGATTGTGAATTACAAGTATTATCTCCCTCCTTGTAGCTCTCTGACTCAGGAATGGACATCAACTCTCAGCAGGAAGTAGAACAGAGGATAGAAGAAGTGCGTTTTTGTCTCCGAAAGTCTGAGGTAAGTTATTGTCTGAAAAACTATTACCAGTTATTTAGAAAAATCTCAAGATGTTTTAAGGTTCTTATGTGACAAAACTGACTTCTGATGTCGTGAAACCTGTCTGATCTGACACTCTTTGGGAGGTAACATATTTGTCAGATGAGACAGGTGTTGGAATACTTAGGTCTTATTTGGTAGTTTCCAGTGCTAAGTGTGATTTCAGCATTATGCTGGATTAGACAGCTGTCAAATACTCAGGTCTCATTTAGTAAGTTTTTAAAAAAAGTGGGATTTTCATAATACTGTTGGATAAGACAGAATGTTGAAATACTCAGGGATTAAATAAGACGGGTTTTAGACCTGCAATCTCTGAATACAGGTAGGCACTAAAATGCACATATAATATCCAGCAATAAATAGTATGCCCACTAATAATTATTGCAGTTCAGTAGAACTGCCAACAAGTGCTACTTTATTGTCCTGTAATAAGCCCACCCCCTGCTTAGAGTCAGAGATTATGTGTTGTCCTGTAATAAACCACACACCCTGCTTAGAATCGGAGATTATGTGTTGTCCTGTAATAAGCCCACCCCCGGCTTAGAGTTGGAGATTATGTGTTGTCCTGTAATAATCACACACCCTGCTTAGAGTCAGAGATTATGTGTTGTCCTGTAATAAGCCCACCACCTGCTTAGAGTCGGAGATTATGTGTTGTCCTGTAATAACCACACACCCTGCTTAGAGTCGGAGGTTATATGTTGTCCTGTAATAAGCCCACCCCCTACTTAGAGTCAGAGATTATGTGTTGGCCCCCTGGGTTTATTGGAGGATAAATATGGTAATACAGTTTATCATTTAATACAGACAATTTCTCTTTTATCAACAATATTACGGCACATGCTGGGTGGTGGATTGTAAATTAAGATACTGATGTTTGACATAACAACGTCCTCTTGTGGTTTCTGGTTTTGTGATTCACATTCACCAATCACTTTATTCTGCATATAACAATTAACCATTTTATCAACAACATTACAGCACATGAAGGGAATTACGGTGATCATTTTGGATTTCTTGTGTGTGAAACTAGAAATTAATTGTCCATTAGTGTGCAAGATGGAACGCCTCCAAGTCCGGATTACGCAGATACTTAATTTTATTGCAGATTGCTAAATGTAAAGCCGAAGCCAGACTGGAAGCCCTCAGGCAAGCAGAAGGTAGGTTTTATGTTTAAGAATTGCTCAGGCAGACAACGTGTATTTTTACATGTTTAACAGGCTTTAAAACTGATGTATCGTTAAATCTTGAATGAATTTATCAGATGTGTATAATATGTAATTCTGTGGCCTTGAACACATTTTGTTTGTGTAAATTATTGGCTCTTAAAATACCAGAGAATTTTTTCCAAAAGATTGATCCATGGTGAACAGAAAACTTCTGTGGAATGACATTGAGTGTTGTAATCTGTTACAGTTAACGTGGACGAGTGGATAGCCAGTGCCCAGGCAGAAAGTTTACGGGTGGAGGAAGAAGAAATGTCGCGGACGCCCAGTCAGATCTCACTGCGGACAGAGAGCTCAGGAGGGGTGAGTGTAGACATATATCTATTGAATTTAAAATGTTTATAGTTGTATGGTAGGGAGTGCATCTACTAACTTAATATGAGGTCAGTGCCACACAATTACTAACCTTCTGAGGAGGTCGTCACTTGATTGTAGGGAGTACATCAATTGACCTAATATGAGGTCAGTGTTCTCCTTCTGAGAACAGTAAATTGTGAATGGTAGATTTACTGACCTTGTCAGAGGTCATGGATTCTTTTGTAACAGGTATAATTTATAAATCCATCTGGATCAATATAAGAATTGTAGATGGTTCAACTTCCATTGACCTCAACAGAGGTGAACAGTTGTGTTTTAAAATTTTAGCTACAGACCTCATCTGAGGTTGTTGTTTATGTCACCCAGGTTAAATTACTAGCCACTTCCTACCGACTCAGCTAGGGAGAACTTCTCTTTATCTCATTTGGTGGAGTGTTAAACAGGTAAGCCAGAGGTCCGGGGTTCGACTCTTAGTGCAGTCATTGAAAAAATAATGATGTCTGTTACATTGTTGTTACAGAAAAGTGACGACCATGAGCCGACTTACACGCATTATGATGATGATGATGATTTTATTGACGACACGTTTGAAGTTAGCAAGCATGACAGCATCAGTTCCTACGGCAGCCAAACAAAGAGTGTCAAGTGTAGGGCCATGTACGACTTCCAGGTACGCAGGAAAATGTTGTCTATCATCCACTTCTTGTATGTTCTTCAAATTTCCTTATTTTTGTAACCAGAGCAAATTTTACGAGCAGATTTTGAAATTTTGGGGTCATTTTAAACATCATTATCATGAGAATGCAAGAAAATGATTAATTGACAGTGGGAAAAAAGTAGAAAATATTTTCGAAAATTATGGAAAAATCATTTTTTTCAAATTAGGTGAATGTTAAAAGAAATGTTCATATTCTGAGATTTTTACTTATGGATATAGAACAACTTACTTTGTAATGTGTTTCATTTCTAAAAGAGTTCTGCTCTTCAAAATCTTGTTCTATACCATTTAAGAAAAGTACTTGGAACTAGATTTAATAAATTCTATTGGCTTAGGTAACAGTGACTCAGTTGTGAAATACTGTACAAAAAAACGCATGCACCAAATAGTGTTAAAGGGAGGTAACTCTAACTTATCTATATAATAGCTTACTGTAAGCATACATATCTTAGCGGTATTCTTATTTTAGCATGCATTAAGTATTGCTCTAAATTATGATTTCCCTCATTGAAGTTTCTGTATATAGTTTTCTGTTCCATCTGTTGTGAGTGTGCCAATGCATCAATGCGCTAATCTGTTTGAATTTGGTAATACACTAAAATTTGAGTCAACTAAAATAAGTGTTTTTACAGTATATCCTTGAAATATTTTTTTGTAATTTCAGGCTAGCAATGCAGATGAACTGGACATGAATGAAAACGACATTTTAGAAATAATATCGGATGGTGATGGAGATGGATGGCTAAGGGCGCGTAACTCTGACGGAAAAGTTGGTTACATTCCCCAGAACTACATTGAGGTTCAGGAGAACGGTGGTATGGACCAATCGGATCATGTCGACAACACAACCCCTGCAGAACCCACAGAGGGTGTGGAAATACACCCTATCCCTTCATTCGACCTGCAGTCGCCGAATGATGCCACACAGGAAGTGACATCATACTCCTCAGGTGACATTGAGGTCCAGATGACAACCAATCAGATGTCTCCTGATAAACTACCTGTGGCCCCGGAAGGTAAATAAGCCTTGTTGTTATTGGTTGATTTTCTAATTGTTATTAAAGAAACTGTTCATTTCTGTGCTTTTCTTAGAAATTATTTAAAAAAGTTTTTATCTAAGCATTCAATGCTGAACTCTGAAATATTTCTGGAAAATTATGCAAAGATCCTTTCTGAAATACTTGAACTTGTGAACCAAATATGGAATCAAAATGAAAGATGAATATATATGTCGCAAATCTAAAGTACATAGTGTGATGATGACATTTAATATCCTGGAAAATAATGAAATGAAAAATAGATTTATTATAACCTATAATGTTAATGAAAAAAACATAGTGATCAAATTAACTATTGTCATCATTATGGTTTTGAATCTTTTTTTTTTCTGGATAATTATATTTCTGTGTAAGAAAATAGAAAATAATGCACATTTTTAAAGAAAATTCAACAGTGTTTCTCTTCAAAATGGGAAATTTATTCTCTTGGTTATCATACTTTTCGATTGGTTCCAATATGGTTATAATTCTGTATTTTTTTGTTACAGAGGGCATATGGGCCAGAGCATTGTATGACTATGAAGCCATGACTGACGAAGAATTGTCGTTTACTGAAGGGACGCTAATAAACATTATACGCAAAGATGAAAATGGTGTGGACGATGGATTCTGGGAAGGGGAGATAAACGGCAAATTTGGCGTATTTCCATCCCTGGTTGTAGAAGAAATTGACACAAGTTTAGGGGGACTGAACCTGGTAGGCATGGTAACCAACAAACATAACGTTTATAGCTTCAAGTTTACTTTAAAGATTTGAGGCATTCTATTGGCACATTTTGTTTTCAATGATATTTTTGTTCTTTTTTTCTTTTCTTTTGGTTCTATAGGAAATGAGAATATGAAAAACTGTCTCAAATTATTTTTTGTGAATATGTAGAGGAGGTTTAACTTTATGTTTCAAAAACCTCGGATTGAGATTTTTTTTATCAAATATGCAACCCAATTTATTAAAACGGGGCATTTTACGATTATTCAGACTGGGAAAATCAGAAGAAAACACCACCAGTTTTGCATTTGACATTAATTTGCGACATCGTCATATCGTTCCAAAGGGGTATTATTACATATTACAAATGTTACCCTATGAAAGTTTAGGGTGTTATTACACTACATAGCAGCCTGAGTATATGATGAACGGTCTTCTGTGATATGTCATAGACCACCAATGTGTTAACTTAAATCTTGTATAGACTTTAACTTCAGCACCGTGATGATATTACGTTAGGAAAATTGATTGACAACAGTGTTTGGTTTTATTTTGTTTAACAAAACCAAACACTGTTGTACAGTCAAGTCTGGTCATGTGACAACATCTATTAAGAGACCACCTGTGTTCAGAGACCACTTTTAATGTTACCCGCTGTAGTGATTTCTTTGTTAATTGAACCTGTATTAAGAGACCACCTGTGTTAAGAGTTTTGGACTTACCAAGGGTGGTCTCTTTATGCAGGTTTGATTGTATTATATTTTTTGTGGAAGTGTTTTTACTACCAATAACACTGCAGAAAGGAAAATGTCATGCCACATTCAGGTAAAGATTTCATTTAAATCTTGTACAGTATTAAAACATGAGATTTAAAAAAAATACAAGGACAACAAATATTAACATTTACATTTTTTTTTAAGCTACCATCACCGGATGATAGACTGGGCCCCCCTGAATTTGTGCCCCCTCCTCCTGTCACTATAACAGCTGCCACGCCCGAGACGGAGGACCTTCCCCGTGCCCTGCCTAACGGCACAGGTACGTACTTACCTCTATATCCCCTTACTTCTCCCCCTTTACCTATCAGCGAAGGTAAATCTGCTATGGCCCCCTCTCCCTGTCATCCACTTCCATTTCCAGCTTTGAGTTTCCGGTGAACAGTTTGGCTGAAATGCATGCTGAGTGTGCTAGCGTACAGACAGGTGTTGTGTTCTTTTGTTAAATGTGTGCTTAGCTGAATGGAAATCTCTCATGTGTCATATTTTAAAAAAAGTTGATCGCTTAACTCATTCACCCCTAAAGTCAAATTTGAATCTTACCGAATCAAGGACTGGGCAAGTCCAGTTTAGATTTGTAGGGGTGAATGAGTTCAACGACGTGAAACGAGAAACACCGAAATATTTCTAAATATATCAGTTATTGTAAAAAAAATGATTTCATAAATTTCAATTAACTTGTTGGAGCTTAGCGGGTGCCATGGGGAAAAAAATAATCTTAAGGGAATATCCTTAACTTTAGTAATGCATTTATGTGGAGAAATTTCTTCAAGATAAGGAACATATATGAAATTTTTGCAAAGCTGGGTTTATAGAACATGTTACAAGATCTGCTGAATATAAAGGAATATTTGGAATCCTTACACTTCTTATTAATAATTTGAGCATGCCTGAATTTTCAAAAAAGTCACGTTGCTAGCCAGACTTTAAACAAGTGCTTTCTGATCAAAACAGATTTCTGATGCTTTAAGCAGGAATGCACACGGTAATTTGACCTCAAAGTTGAATATTTCTTCAATTTTACATTCAGCCAATCAAAAACGCTGCTACTTTTTAGGAAGCTAAAACAAAACATTTGATTGGTTCTTGTTCCCAGTATTGTGTTTGTATTTGATTGTTTGAGTAGTTTGATTATGATTTTAGACAAGCTTGTTGCTGGTTGTTAGATTTTCTGTTGCCATGGTTTTTAGTATTGTTTGCTTGAAATGATTTTGTTGAGTGATTTTCTGCGTTGTGTTGTTGATATTGACTTTCCGTTACACGCTAATTTTGTTGTTGTGTAAAGGCTACAAACTGAGGGTTCCTCGCCAAAGGTAAGCCTTGAGTGATATGCTACAGCGTATTTGATTGGACGACTCATGTCACCTGACATTGTTTGAGATCACATGACCTATGGATGATGAAATAGTCTGATGTTTTTTTGTCCTTTAAAATTTGATTGGATGAACGATATGAAGTTACAAATAAAATTTATCTTTCAAACTTGATATTGGAGAATACTTTGTCCAGCAAACAGTTTGGCTAACAAATATACAAGATATAAGATTATTACATCATCCTTAAGGGTTGAGAGTGTCATGTACCTGTTTCTATTTATAGCCCTGAGTGACTTCCCTCCCTACGGTAGATCCATATCACTGAAATCAGTAAGCAGCCTTCACAAAATAAGAACAAAATGATTCTGGTCGCAAGTCGTGTAATAGTAAATATAACTTTCAGGGTCCTTGTTGGGAATTTATGCTAAAAAAACCAACTTTTTTAAATGTGAAGACAATTCAAAGAGTTTGTTCCGATATGAAATAACATGGTTTAAGGAACACGGTCATTATTCACCAAAATTCTCATGCCTGGTAATAAGCCCACCCATAGTTTGATAGAAATAACAGTGAACACTGTTCCATTTTACTCAAATAAGCCAACTCACTACTTCAAAGCAGTGTTTACATGTTGGACCCCTGGGCTTTTTGCAGGATAAATGTGGTACACACTCAAATCTAGCTGAACATGGTAGCTAGCTTGGCTGTGATGTCATGTGAAATGGGTCTGTCTGCGATGACTGTCCACTATCAGATTTCACTCCTTCATTGAAATCCTGTTTTATGTTTGTTTGTCTTTCAGCTAAGCAAAGTTCCCAACGTATTTACTATCGCAGAAGATCGAAGCCCTCTGCCGTAAACCCCACCTCTTTTGAATCTACTGTCTAGGTAGACCTGTCATTCATTATTAATATTGCGGCTTGGGGCTTTACTTGTTTTGGGGTTCAAAGGGCACACACACTATCATTACTCATATCATTAACATGAAAAATTAATATTTCTTCATCACATTAAAATGGTTTGTTGGTTAAGATGGTTTGTATATTTATGACTTCACGTAGGTGTCTAATTGTTGTGAATACTAATATTAAAATATTCATTCTGATTCTAAAGAACATTTTCTTTCATTTGTTAATTTTTAAATGTTCATTTCACATATTTTTGTTCAAGAAATGATATTTACTAATTTAATCTTAGACATAGTTTTTCATATTTAGTCAAGGGACTTCAGACCATTTGATTAAAAGTTCAACCAATCTGATCATGAACGAGGGGAAATAACTCTAATCAACCATAGGCTAGGGGAACTAACTCTTTCACTGCCTACTAACCCTTTGCTGATGTCAAGCCATCATATAATCTATATATAATCACTGCCCTGATATTTCAACAGTGTTTGCATTACATGTTCTCCAAGTATTTCCTTTAAAAGTAGTTATTCATTTACAGATCATGCCATAAAGATAAAAAAAAAAAATATCACAATTTGAATTAATTGAAACATTTCTTTATTATTGAAATTTCTTTCCATAATTCAAGAAAATTAGGACATGTGTATTGGCAATTAATGCACTTGATTGCTTCACATTGAAGATTTTTCAGACTGTTTTATTTTTCAAATATCATTAGATAATTGATGTGAATATGCATTATTAAATAATTAAATTATTGGCCCTGAAATGTCATCTTACCTCTGATAAAAAATAAGTCGTCATGGATTTCCATGAGACAAGTCCAAGGCTTTGAGTATAATACTGTAGGAAGGTTATATTAGATCCTGTCAGGTTAAACGTATTCACCCCAGAAATTTTATAATGAGCTATTTCAACCTTTGAATTGGAAAAGTTAAAATATGTCTTCAGTGGTGAATGAGTTAACTCCCCTGAAATATTGATCAAATGTTTAAATTTTTGGTGTAGTTACAATGTGTGTGTCTAGGACAACCATTCACCATAATAGCATTAACATGGTTAGGAATAGTGACCTGAGAAATTTGGTTGCATTTGCATTTTATTTTTCAGTCGCAAAGATCTTGTTTTAAACTAATAGTCTTTGTTTTATTCTGAGAATTATCAAAGTTCTGGCCTACAATGGTTGAAATAGATTGTTATTAATGAAAAATAAAATTCATTCTTCTCTCTTAAGATTTTAATCCATGGTGACTAAATAATAATTAATTGTAATGTCATATGAGTATTCCATAATGTACAGTCATGAATATTAAATTATGTAATCTATATGAATATGTAGATTAAGTGTGCCCTCACAGTATTTAAATAAATGACACAATTTGAATTCTTTCGTATGCATATTTAAATGACTTTTTTGATAAGTTGCCCTTCTTTTTTTCTGTGGATATAGGGATTGATTTTGCAGCATGAGTTACAAGACTTAGATATTATTCTCCCTTTTTTAACATAAAATAACAGTTTCTTGTAGCATAATGTGCATGTTATGATAATTCATGTATATAGAAATATTTAGAGTTGGTTTGCTTGTCTGAGCATTTGATATACATGTATATATGCATGGTTTTTGCAGCAGAACTATAGATATAGCTTCAGGTTCAATATAATTGAGAATATGCACTTTCTCATAATCAAACTTATTGTTAGCTCCGGATAAAGTACTGAAATTTATTTAGAATTTTGTCAAAACTACATCAAGATTTAAAAAAAAAAAATTTTTTAGTATCATAGTCATTATTTGTTAAAAGATCGGAAATATTCAAAATAGATGTTAATGAATTCTTTTGTGGCTGATACATACTAAAATGGGGAATTTATTTGATTCCTTGAGGTAAAATCTTTTTAATTGTTTACCTGTAGGAAAAACGATAAATTAAGAGGCTGATGAGACTTTCACCTGCGAAGAAGATAGCAAAAATTGTTTACCTTTCTGCTCTAACGAGGTATTTTGTGTGTTGTAGATGGCGCCCCCGTAAGCAGTAGTCCACAGAAGACCACAGAACAGGTAGTGGACCTTGACTGTGCTAACTTTCACTGTCAGACATCTGTTATTTGATTTGCCTTATATTCTACACAATATTTACCAAAGGGAGACTACCGGATTGCTTCCCTTTGCTGGATTACATCCCCTTACTGGGTTACCTAACTGTACAGTGGGATTACCGTTACATTATAAGCAAAATATGTATAAAAAATTAATAATAAGAAAAGAAAAAAACCAATTATGTTGAAAACAAACTTTGATACAAACTTGAAATTTTGACCTCTAATGAAAGTCATAGGTTGATCCAAGGGGAGGGAATCCAATAGGTTCAGAATTAGCAAAGAGTATTAATATTTTTTTCTAAAGAAATATGTCTACATTTTGTTTTAATTTTCTATTTTAAACAAGTCTTAAAAACTATTTTGATGTCTGAACTTTAAAATATGAATTGTGCCTTTCACGTTAAGGGGGAGATAACCCAATATGTGTGAGTTGTTCTGCAGACAGGGTAAGTTATGTTAAGTTAAAACAAAGGAAAAATGTTTCGTTCTTTGTTGTCTATATTGATTGTGAGATGTTGTAATAGATTTTAGCCTGATAAAATTAGATATTATGATACTTTCCATTGTAAGACCAAAAGCTTCTTTTTTTGTATTTGACGGTATATTAATTTAATCTTGAAATGTAAATATTTTTTGGGATTCAGAAATTCATGAAAGTAAATGATCATGAAAGAAACCTAGTTATGCCCTCATATTTTGGGGGAGGGCACAAAGCATTATCAATGACCGTCCCATCATTTCATTGCAACCTGTCCTGTCCCAATTCACTGTCATTGCTCAAGCTACTCCGTTTGGTAGCGGACATTGAACTCATCTAACACAAAGGTCATTTGTTATGAGAATTTCTTGAATGAGTTTATATTTCAGAGTGCCAACATTGAAATCACCATCACTATTTGTGGGAAAAATGTCAAACATGGAAACTAATTTTTTCATGGCTGTGGAGAGGGGGGATTCTTGTTGTACAGATACCTTCTAGCTTCCAACCTTGTACAGGCGTGGGTAGGGGAGAAAAGTATATGACGAGATATATTGTTATCCATAAGTTGATGTATATGATGAAAAACATTAACACAAGTTGACCCCATCATCACATGACGTAAGCTGTTTCAAAACTAAAAAAAAACCCACAATAATTTTAAAATTTGTGATAAGAAATAATGTTATGAAGACAGATGGTTGATGAATTTCATTTGTTTGTTTCATGCTGCTCAGGCATCTGTCACTCAATAGGTAGGTATGTGTACACTTAGGTAGAGAATTTTCAGTCAAATTGGTTGGTTTGGGTGGGAAATAAGTGGATATGAGAGGGCTGTGGAGTTTTAGCATCAATGCAACGTTGTGAACAAATTCAATTTAGCATTTCCCATTCTTCTATGGTGTATGTTATAAAATCTGCCACTGTTTTCCTATGGTAGAACTGGAGATATTGGAAACTGTGGATTTTAACATGCTGATAAGTTTTAGATTAAGTTGTCTACCTTTTGCATGATTATCTCCCTTTAAAGTTGATATGAAGAATTGGCAGTATGTCAATTGCACAATAAACTAAATGTATGAATGTCAGACCATCCTCATTGAGGGTTACCTACCTCATACTTCATTCCCTTGTCCATGTACTTGCATGCATACTTGCCAATCATTTAATTTAGCTTATGTGTCATAAGTTGTGTGTGTCAAAATCTAAAAAAAATGTATTTTTGAAAATATTAAATTACAAAATGTCAGAGTTCAAACTGTTGTATGAAAGGGATATATAATTTGTGCAAAATGCAGGTTGCAGTTAGTGTGATTTTGCCGATTTCAAAAGTCAAATGTTTGATATGATTGAAAAATCGTGTCTATGTTAATGTTATTGTAATTGTTCAAAAAAGTTAATTTCCAGACAAACAAGCATGGATGATAATAATGAATTGTATTGTGTTCACTGGTTATTATTTTATTTTATTTCGATGTGTGTAGAAATTAGATGTCGGTACAAGTTGTGTTTCTTGGTTTCTCAGAAGATTGGTCACTTTATAGTTATGCCTTTTTTATAATTTAAACACATGTCTGTATAAACAAAATGTTGAGGTTCATTGTTGTCCTTGTGTACTCACTAATGGTGGAAAACCATTTATGCTGTCAGGAACACTTATGGTGTTAGTTAACAATAACTTATTCACCCCTAAAGAAACATTTGAACTCTTCCAAAGTTAACTCATTAACCCCTAAAGAAACATTTGAACTCTTCCAAAATTAACTCATTAACCCCTAAAGAAACATTTGAACTCTTCCAAAGTGAACCCATTAACCCCTAAAGAAACATTTGAACTCTTCCAAAGTTAACTCATTCACCCCTAAAGAAACATTCACCCCTAAAGAAACATTTGAACTCTTCCAATTCAAAAGTTCAGTATGAAATTTCAGGAATGAATGAGTTAAGGTCCTTCAAATTAGAAACAACTGAAATATAATAAATGGTCACCTGCAGTGTTAAGATCTAAATGCCATACAGGCAATATTATTATGTTTCAGCCTACAAGTAACATTTGGCACATTTTCGAAGCCTGGACAATTTTTGCAACTCATCACTCAAATTTCACATTAAAAATATTTTCAAACTTTTATAATGCATATCATGATTTCAATATCAAGGTAACTATTATTATTGTTCTGAAATTCAGGTCAGTTTCAAGGTTTAAATTGTTTTATGTCCTTCGTGTAAATAAGACACATTTTGCTGAGAAAATTCTTTGGATATATTTAACATTGACTGAGTTTAAACGTATGTTACTATTCTGTTTGTTACGTGTGATTCCTATCTCTATTTCTATCCGGGTTGTGACATTCAAGATTACTTTATCATAGAATGGATTCTGTACGGAGTGGTTTTGTTTTCTAGTGTTTTCTTATTTTTTCAGAAATGAATTTCCACTCGATTGCTGATGGACATATTTTCGTTGTGTATTGATGACCGACTTTTGTTTATTTCAGTATTATAGGCGTGTACGACAGAACAAGAGCCAAGGCCGCCACGCATACATTAACTCTCACTCTCCACAACCCCAACCCAGTGGCGGTCACGGCCCGCCCCACAGTCGAGGTGTAGTCTCCGCCGCACGAGTAAGTGGCCACGTACCGGCACAGGTGTGTGTCTCCCGCCAGGTGGGTGGCAGCCAGCTGGCTTACATGGACTATGACGATGAGGAGGGGGAGGTGTCGATTGTATGACCCTTACCCGCTGTAGTGCCCCACCCCAGGGGACAAAACTTTGAATCCATAGTAAATGTTGGACCAGGATTGGCTTGTGTATCGTGTTCAGAATGATATTATGACAATGAGTGTGGTAGTTTAATGACGCTATGACATATTACATTTAGACTCCAAAGGTCACACTGACATGTGTGTTCTTTGGGGTCAAAGTTCATTACAGCATGTGATCTTTTTGATCAAATGACACTGTTACTTTGTAGATTGAATGGTCATATATATGACTGCATGTCCTTTTTTTTATAGGTCAAATGCAATGCATTAAAGCATTTGACCTTTTACAATAATATACAGCTTACACTGTGTCCCTTTGAAGTCAAGCCAAAGACAACAGCTGAGTTATAAGTGAAGTGTATGGAAAGTTTAATTCATGGTGCTTTAATTATCATGTGTAACATCTGAAGTGGAAAGGATATAGCACAGTGTATATGTAGGCTCAGACTGAATTACATTAGAGCTTGCTCAGAACAAAATGTAGTACCTGTAAGTTTGAAAGTACCTGTCTGGGTTATCTGTTCAGGTGAGTTAAAGTCTCAATCATCAAAATTTTTGGCCTCTTTGAATTCTCTATAATATGAAAATGAATTAATGCAGATAGGATAAACAAGATTTTTTTCCAGTATTTAAATCATTCCAGAATAATTAGAACAATCTCTGTAATATGAATAGTCAGAATCACAATGAGGAGCCAGGAAATCTGGGGCAAGCTTTTCAAAGCTTGACCAACTTAACACAATAATCTAAAATATTTGAAAAAGGATAAAATTAAAATTAAAATGTTGTGTGTAGCAATCAAAATGATCTTCTGGAGGCAAGAAACACAAATTATATGCAAATGTTCAGACTTTTCTCAAAAACAGTGTCCCCTACCTAATGAAGGTATCACCCATATTTTGATATTATCACGTATGTATTGTTTGTATCACCTACTGTTAATTAGATATTACTTACCTATCCAGGTACCCCAGTCAAATTCATATATAACAACTCTGATGTGAAATATAGAACAAACAGCTGCCAATCCACTGTGTCAGGGGTCACAGTTCAAAAGGCCATACAACTCTAGTCAATGCTGATGGCATTTATCTAAGTTTTGAATATTTTTGCATGTAAGTTTCCTTTAAACTTGACACCACCCATTAACATGTACAGAGCACTCCGGCATGGCAAGGCACCTAATAGTTATGCCATATTTCACTCAATGTAAATGAATACACAGGATATTTGCTGTTTACTGTGAGACAATTTATTCACTGCAATTTATTAAAATTTATTCCGTTTTCCCAAGTTTGCATTTGAACAGTATAACATCATATTTATTTAACTCCTGGTTTTCTTGTTGTAGTTGAACAAAAAGGATGGTTTCGTCAAAAAAGGGGGCCACGATTAAATGTTGATTAATAGGAAAAATTTGATCTGTATTGTTACGAAAAACATCTTGTTTAAGCCAGATCTTCATTCTGGTGACAAAATCTCTGGTAAACATAAAGGGTTGTTTCATCCGTAAAGAGGGCCACCAAAGTGTACATAACTTAGTAATATTTATACTGAAGACAAAATGGATCTATAAAGACAAGCTGAAATCTAACATCATTGAAGGGATGTCAATCATCCTTATGTTTATGTTCTATTATAAAAAGGATCTGGGAAATTTTGTTTTACCTTTAGGTATTTTAGATCTGAAAATTAATTATTGACATAAGTGCTGATATTTATTTCCACAGTTGTATTTACATTGTTTTTCTGTTTGCTGAACATTTTTCTTTCTTGCATTTATTTTTTATTTATCAAATTTGCAATCGTTAAGTGGATTTCAGAAATTAAACATTGTTCACTGGTCCAACCGGAGATCATTTCTGAAATTGTAATGTTTCATTATATTCATTTTACAATATTATGTACTTGATACAGCTTTTCAAATAATATGATAATGTGAGATTCCCTACCTATATAGTTCTATATGCTGAGGCCTGATGCGGAATAGAGATCTGGAAAGTTTTATTTCCAAGACAGTCATGTTAACGTCATTATGCACTCCATTATGCAATATTTAATATTTAATCAGTTCTTTAGTTATTTATAAATATTGAATGAAAAATTGTATATAGGAATTTTTATTGTATATAGTTTAGTTTTAATATAATCTGTACAATAATCATTCCATAGCTGTACATGTTACATGACCCTGTAAATCAGGGTTATTTATTGTTCTGACTGAAAAACCCTGTTTGTTTGGCCAACTTCGGATTGTCACTGACTGGGTTTAGCTAGAAAAAAAGGAGCAGTTTCATAAAAGAATGTGTTAGGAGATGTATTTTGTGAGTTATTTGTTGAAAACGTCATTGTTAGATTTCTTTCGGTAGGAAGGATTGAACTACATTTTAAATACAAAAACTATTCAAACTTTTTGCCAAAAATATTTTTCCTTTTTCTCAAAATGGACCGAGAACTATGAGATTAACGGGTAAAGGGAATATGCTACAGTTGATAGTAAATTCAAGACACCGACAGATTCTCTTATTTCCTCAAATTTTCCCTTAATGAATGACACAAATTCTACACAACTTAAAATGTAGATTCTGATTTTATCAAAGAAATTACAAATAATAAAAAGTCAGATACTTGAATTAGGATGGTGAAAATTGAAAAAGAGATTTGAGTCTTGTTGTGTATTAGTGCAGTGCATTGTAGTATAGATTGTTTGAGATCGGTTATCTCCCCTTACACCGTGTGTATAATGGGAGCTACCTCCCCTTAATCTTTGACTCATCCTTGTCGTGTTATAGCATTCAATATCGCCTCCATTTCATTGTTTCCCATTGAGCTTTGGATCTGGTATATCATTATTCTATAATGGAGAGATGTTGGTCATTTTTCTAGAGAACTGTATGGTTAGTTCCATTTTATGATTATTTCCAAATTTTGAATATTTTTGTTGAAATTCCTTCATTTTCAAACTCAATCAATTAATTGGATTTCAAGAATGCACAAAAGTGGTTGAACATCATGCTATCTTTCATTAGGTGATCTGATTCCTCAACTCTAAGATCTGACTCTGTAGGGCTCCCAAATCCTTCGGGATGGTCCGACTCGACTTTATAACCACATACGTGCCAAATAATGTGTTTAACTTATCATGACTTTAATTGTGTTTGGTGCTTTTTATTTAATTCATGTATCTTTTAGTGTAGTTGTGTCAGTGTGTTCATTATCATGAATTATCTCCCCTTGGTAATGAAATCAAATTGAAATTTCAAGTGTTATGAATCATCTGGTAGATACAGCGATGGACAGCATCCTTACCTGGGTTGTTAGTGTCTTACAGTGGTCAGCTATGCACTCTACTAAACTTCTGACCATGAGGGTTCTCTCAGGAATATTTGAAGGTCATTGTTAAATTGGAAGGTGGTTGTAGACAAAGTAGCTTGGTTCTTTTTATAGAGTCAGTGTTGTCTTGGTAATGTATTGTAAAAAGGGTCTGAATCGGTCTTAGTGTACGTCCAAGTAGCAAGGATGTCGACAATATTGTGGAAAATTCTTGGTGTTGTTATTTCTATTTTTTTTTGTTTTTTGTTTGAGAAACAACAATTATACTTTAATGTCACAATTATGTAGGATGAAACATTTCATTCACCGATGTCTAATAAATCTTTTTATATTGTTGAAAAAATATATATATCATGATAACAAGAAAGTATAGCAACAGTATAAGAAATAACACGGACCTGTTCTGTTCTTATTTACATTGTGCATTTGTTTTCTCTTCGAATTTGTTCAGAAGAAAAGTCTTGATGAATTTTATTATGTTTGCCATAAATAGAAATTCCCTGACAGCCTTTGGCACAGTGTAACCAAAAGTAGCATTCCTAGTAGCACCGACACTCGACCAATCGGCTGACACTTGTTACAGAGGTCAAAGGTCAGGTGTAATATTGTTGTCAAAAATTAAAAAATTGTGTCACTGTTTGTGATCAAATAAAATGTGATATTCAGAATGAAGTGGATGAGTTTGTTATTTCTATACTACAAAATCGGACAAAAACATGACATAGCTGAAAGCTCTTAAACACAACATGTATGTTGCATTCACATATCCTTGTTGAAGCATTTCAGGTAGCAAAAAAAAAAGTATTCCGCGATAAACAAACAAACTGACCAAACTTTAGGCAGAGCTAAAAATAAAATGGACAGTTTTAGACTTTTGTGGCAAAAAAATAACAATATATAAAGAACAATATGTCCACTAAATTAAATAACATATCATGAAATATACATCTGATAATTGACCTTAATTTTTCTATAAAAAATTAATGCAAACTAGCGATAGTCTGGCACATCTGGACCCCGAGATATGCATGTGCCGAATATTTCTTAGGTCAACCTCGTTTCAGATCAGAGCCTCTTGTTAGTGTTTTCTTCTCAGGTTAAGCTGGTTAAAACCACAGGAGCTTGACACGCTCATAATAAAATGGTGTATATATAATTATATAGTATATCAAGCTCCTGTGGTATAAATGGTTTAACCTGATAGGTGAAAGGGGCTATAGTGGACAATATATGTAGACTATAGTCTGTTTATTCAATGAAAATCAAAGGAATCATGTGGCAGCATAACGGTAAAATTGACCAGCTTTACAATTGGGGGTTATTCTCTTCTGTAACTTTCAAAGAACAGATATCAGCCTAGCAATTGGTCAGCTTTTATCATGGAGACCAATCAAATAGCTTACTGTGAGGCTTCGATTTGTTATGAAATATTCCCCTTTGTGTAGAGAAAATATGTATCGTGAGCAGAATCTTTGAATTTCGAAGACATAGATAGGTAAGAGTACCAGCTGGCAACATGTGAATGTTTAAGCAAGAACAAAAGATCAACATCATTGTTAAGACAATTTATTTTGATTTTACATCATATATACATTTGCATGCTTAAATAGGTTTATTTACAGCATGACAATGATATATTTACAAAGAGACAGCTATGCTAGGAGTAGCCTTGATCAGGCCTCGCTATATGTACATGTACAATGGCGAAGCATACTAGCTCACGGAAACGGAACTGTGCGGCATCCATGTCAACATTTTAAAACTAATGAAACATTCTATCTCACTTCTCTGTCAACAAATTATTGCGTCATCATAATCGGCAAGTAAAGTTTTAAAATTGCAGGTTTCTTATAGATTTGTTTAACTCATTCACCCCTGAAATTTCATAATGAACTATTCCAACCTTTGAATTGGAACAGTTCAAATGTGTTTCAGGGGTGAATGAGTTAATCAATTAGTGGAAATAAAACATTTTTTATCGTAGGATTTCCTTTCGGTTGATGTTGTTTTATGTACAATAATGAATCAATATATAATTGTCATGGAAACATATGGAGGTGACAACAAAATCAAAAAGCACTACATCACAAAACTGTTAGGGACTAAATAACGTGCTGGCTACCGTGTTACTACATATACGGTACGTAAACACCTCTGTCACGCACTTAAAACACTCTGTCTTACTCTCGTTTACTGGCCTAAACCCTCATGAAACTGACAATAAAACAGGACATACAGTACAGGGTCCCATACTAGTCATTTTTAATTAGAAACACAAGTAGCATTAACATTCGTCTAGTAAAATAAATATTTGATAAGTAGAAAAGAGATGGATAACTATTACTATTTGAGGAATAACATATTCAATGATAGTTTGGTGTTACTAAACCTTAGAAGATGCCCATGGGGTCTACATGACTGATCTATTTTTATCGTGATTTTATTTCTGACCCAGGAAATTTGAATCTTCCCAAAACATTGGCACTAAGTTCAGTTAAAGTAGCCTGAAAGAACAGCAGAAGTCCAAAATATTTCCACTTCTTCTGCCAACAGGTTCTGTTTTCAGTAATACAATACTGAATCTCCTTGGCCCCGAGATTTTCTATTAACCGTAAAATCCTGTGTATATGTAAATTTGGTTCACCAATACTTTATAAGTAATCTTTTAAATACTCTCCTCCCTTTTCCATATTACCGTAATGGTATGACGAGCGTATGAAATAATATATACACGTGCAGATAATTCACTAGTCACTAGTCACATTTGTTTTTTAAAACAAAGAATACACAAGTCATGAATGTTATTTACTGGCTGTAGATATATATGTTGATGGTATTAATAAAATGATGTTGGTCCCTTACAAACTAAACATTCACCACAAACATTGTCCAGGATTAGCTCACCATGATGTGTTATCTCCCTTTTCTGGTGCTGCTCATCACCGATGTAATTCAGAATTATCTCCCTTACATGATGCTTATAGTCAGATTATCTCCCTGCTATTAGGATGGAGTTACTTCCCATCCATGCTGCTTGTAAGAGTTATTTCCCTTCACTTTTATTCACTTTGTAATTTTCTCCCTTGAAATTGTTTAGTTAAGCATGAACAATCACAGTTACGCCATCCTTCATTCATGCTGATCGGCATTGGAAGAAAATACACATTGATGTACACAGAGAAATTGATATCCATTGTTTTCTTTAGTTACCGTAACCATGCACACATACTACAAGACTACCTTTGGTTTTCAGCCATTAAAACAGGTCAATTGTCACCTGAGAATTATCAAAGTACAACACTGATGCATACAGAAAGGCAGTTTTTGAGTTTTTACTGAAAAACACCTTTTTCCAGATAGCAGATGCTAGTCAGTATCAATTCTGCTTTGAGTATTTAATGACATATTCACTGGCAGTGCCCAACCGTAATATCAAAGGCACTTCGCTACAATGTTAGCACTAACCCTGTCATCAGTTAGAAATTTTACATCCATTAGAATTATTTGACCTTCACATTCACTGTGGCAACAGCTCAATCCCTGCCATCAAGCTTGCTACAGTTGAAGCCTACATTATCAAGTTGTCAGCTTCAGTTCACTCCGCATCAGGATGGTTCATCCATTGGTCACTCGTCACGTGATTTCCTTGCACAGACAGTGTAGAACGCGATCAGTCTTAAAAATGACCCCGTTTAGAGCGAGGTGATCTCTGGCCTGGACTTTGGCATACTTATTGATCCAAAGTGTGCCCGAAGGCTCCAGCTTTAAGTCGACAGCTTCTTGCTGTCGTGACATCAATGAGTATGTCGTGGACATGTCAAGGCCACTGGAGACCACCACGCGGTCAATCAGGTGACGGGCAATCAGCTGTAAAGGTAATGTTAGATTGTTACTAAAATGGTGATTATATTTTTGTCATAATCTACAAAAAGCATGATCCATTTTTTATTATAAAGTGATCAAAGTTGGTGAATACTCTTAAAACACATTTTTAAAAATTACTTATAAAATGCCTTATCAATATCGATAAATCATAATCTCTTTTATTGATCTCTAAAATTAGCATCCCTAATCCCGTATGGTTTTCTACAGGCAAGTCTATTATGCATTAATTTTGGGAATGAACACAACTTCTCACTACATGGTACAGCCAAACTACGATGTTTCAAACTTTGTAGGACCATCGGGGAAAAATTGGAAACATCTGAAACTTTGATTCACAAATTTTGAACTTCAACCACTGCACAAGACTGAATTGATTGTCAAGCGATGGAACACGAGGCAAACATATTCAGTTTAAATCTATATTTCATTGAAATAAATGAAATTAGAAAAATATGTTTCATGTGTAATATATACACTGTCGTTTGCATGTCTAGATGATAAAAATGACCTTGGGACATTTCTAGTACATTTAATAACTTAACTTCAAATTATAAGTTGTTATTGTTCTATGTTTCCCTAATGATAGGACCTTGATTGAAGTGCGAAACAGCTAAAAAATTGACTCATCAAAGTATGATTCATAAATCGAATATCATAAGTGTTATATTTGGAAAAAAATCCTGACTTTGCCGTAAGTTTGACGCATTGAGAAACTTGAATCTTAGATATTTGATTTATAGAAATATGACTGTAATTATAACATGATCAGAGAGGTACATTGGTTTGAGGAAACTATTTCTTTCCTCTACAGCTGAAACAGCTTAATTCTCTTGTTATTTTTAGATCTTGAAGAGTTTTTGGAAATTGCTTATGATAACTCCTTTTTGGACCCAACCCTGAAGGTCGAAGAGAAATACGAAAACGTTACACCAGTTGCCCTCATTACAAATTCCTCACCCGTTTAAGTTTTTCTTTGTCCTTCATATAATCCTCCCTCATGTAGGTCGGCATCCTATAAAATGCGTCGGTCGTCGGGGCTATCACAGTCAGCTGTTTGTTTGGGGTCTGTCGGAACAGATCCTCCAGCCCCGCTTTCTCTATGGAATTTGCGAAAACCCTAAAAACAATAAAAACATATAAAAACAATGAAACAAGAAGAAAGTAAAGAATTAAGGGGGTTAAAGAAAAGGTCAGTATTACAAGGTTTCTTCAAAACTTGGTCTTTGTCCAAGATGTATGTTTCTAAACATGAACAGAGCCCATAAAGGAAGGTTCAATTACATTAGAATTTCTGATGACCAATATATAATTGAAAGCTCTGTTTATTTTTGCAATTAAGAGATAAATTTAACTATATACCACAGTGATGTTTTGTTACTTGGATGGAATTGTTCCTTGTCGTTGATTATGGTACAATGTACCACATTATCCTGAAATTCATGATACCAAATGAACAGCAGGCATATTTATCAGAAGACATTTTCAACAGAGATTTCTCTTACCATGGTATTTGTATTTTGCGGAAGAACTTACTCAAGCTCCGGGTCTGACTTGATGAGGTCCAGCAGATTAAGCTCCGGAGGGATGAGCACTTTGTCTATGACGTGTATGAGCCCATTTGAGCTCTCCTTGTCACTGTCTACTATGTGGGCACTGTCTATTGTAATTCCCTACAGCACAAAATGTATGTGGTGTAAATTACAGATGCAACCAGCGATTGACCAAAACATACATTCCGATACACTTTGATTTATGCCATGAATTACATCATGATACACATTGACCTTGACCTTGAATGACATTGTTGAAAAAACATTGACATTGATCCTGAACTTACATTGTAGTACACATTGACCTTGACCCTGAACTTACATTGTAGTACACATTGACCTTGACCCTGAACTTACATTGTAGTACACATTGACCTTGACTCTGAATTTTCATTATAATACACACTGACCTTGACATTTGAATAAGTTTGTTCAAATCATCGACATTGACCCTGTCTTAGAATTGAACTTGATCTAAACATACATTGTGATAAACATTGATCTTGACTCTGAATCACATTGCGATATACAATGACCTTGACCCTGATTACATTTTGATACACATTGACCTTGATCTTGACTTACATTGTGGTACACGCCGACCTTGAGTCTGGCATCTATACCAGTCCTGAGTGTCTGTTCCCCAACCATGGAATCTGTCTTCATCCTCCCCTCTAGAGAGTGGTACTTGATCATTTGTTCCACCAACCCTGGTTGTTCTTGTAGTGCCTCCTTGTAAATGGGGGACAGAGCTGCAACAAAAGTGAGGGGAAACTATAACACTGGGTAATAAATCCTGGCTGACATCAATCTGATGCAAACTACCATATTTAACATAAATAGCACCCAGTGCACTTATATATTAGCTTAAGGGGGAAGGGGGAGATATATCAGGATAATAAAATGCGAGTTATGATAGAAAAAGCTGTGCAGCTTCAACCTTGTTATTACTGAAGGACATTGTAAACATTCTAGTGTGGCTAAAAGTTTGAGAATAATTAAGTACTTTTGATCATAGATTGGGCCTTGTTAGGTCTGTGAGGGGTCTATATAGTTTAAATTCATCTTCAGAAAAGGGGAAGGAGCGCTAGTTAGGGTGAATAAGGTAAATTGAAAGTTTTTTAAGGAATTTTTGAATTCATGAAATGTATAACCAAAATACATTTTGGTAATATCCTGTTAACTGTGTGTCTAGCAGCGTTCACAAGAAGACGGATCTCACCTTCGAAAGCTGCATCGTTAGGAGCAAACAAGGTATACTCTGGTCTACTCTGTACCCAGTCGGCCAGCCCAGACCGATGGATAAGTTCAGTCAGGCGTGTAAGGTCCAGCTCATGGGCCACTTGTACCATATCTTTTACTGCAACAAAATTATAAGGTCATGACCCCTAATGCAGCAGGGACACAATTTATACAGGTAAGCAGACTAGAACAGCTGAGACAAAATACTTTGTATGAGGAAACCACAAGAGTACCAAACTAACAGAAACTGTAGCTGGCACAACTTTAACCTAAAACCATCCTCGATACTCCAGGGGTTACGCTCACTTTCGCTTTCTGCATCCCTGGAATATGTCATGACAAAATGGAAGGCTCAGTGTGCACCACCTTGTGGATGAGACATGAAGACGAGTTTGATATCTCTTGGTCATTTAAGGGAAAATGAAGTTGTGTGTTCCTCTTCTGTAATATTTAACAAGAGGCCCATGGGCCTTAACGGTCACCTGATATATTTATACAGAGAGTTGTTTTTTGTTTTTAACATGAACAGAAATATTATTCAAAGTGACAAAAAACAATAAAACCACCTTATTCAAAATCTAGCATGCAGATTTAAGACTGAAAAGTATTTGAAACTAGCACCTCTGATTCTAAACAAGGAAAATGAAGAAATTTTATTTTAGCACACAGACTCCATTGGGCCCCACCCTACAGCCCTTGGGGGTAGGGATGGCTCAAAATTTACAAAGTATCAGACTGTCAACTTAGGGTTATAATTCCAATCAAGTTATCAACATGTAATATTCAAAGTATCATTTGCCATTATAAACCATAACAAATTTTGCCCCCCCCCC
>NW_018408919.1:844550-876932 GCF_002113885.1 Mizuhopecten yessoensis
TTTTGTTGACCTTTGTCCATGGAAGGTCCCTGCAAAATTTCATTGAAATTGGTTCAGGGGTTTTGGAGAAGAAGTCGAAAATGTAAATTGTTTACGGACGCACGACGGACGACGGACGACGGACGACGACGGACAAAAGGCGATCGTAATAGGTCATTTGAGACTTTGTCTCAGGTGACCTAAAAAGACAAGTATCCATCTAGCGATTTTTTTTAACCTGAGACCAATCAAATAGCTAGCTGTGTGCCTTCAATTTACCATGATATGTTCCAGGGGTGCTGAGAGCGAAAGTGAGCTGACTGCTGGAGTACGAGGATGACCTATGACCTTTCTATCAGTACAAGGATGACCTATGACCTTTCTATCAGTACAAGGATGACCTTTGACCTTTCTATCAGTTTAAATGATGCACTACCAATGGTTACAGACATGCTGTAACAATTCACAACTATAAGGAACAATGATTACAGTAGAACACGAACAGGTCAGCAAAGGCCCTGCCATGTGCCGTATCACCCCCATTGACAAGTCAAGTTTCAAATAATCTCTGAAAACGAAAATGTGGATGGATGGGCGGATACAGACAAACACAGTGATTACTATAGGCATCTCTGGTGCAACAGTTTGAAAGTGCATAGGTTCTAATAACCCTAACATGGCAAGCCAAAAAACAGTATTTGATTGGTTGATAATTTACCTGTATTCGGTAGAAGGACTTTGTTGATGACATGGACGACCCCGTTCGAGGCGACGATGTCCTCCTCTACAAGTTTGGCATCGTTGACGTAGTTACCATTGAACTTACAAATGAAGGCCAGAAATCCTCCCTCCATGGAAATCAACTGGGCAGACACCACTGTCGAGGCAGCACAGTAGGTGTCCTTTACAATGTGGTATTTAGCAATGGCTGAAAAACACAAATATAAACTCTAAGACAGTATCCTTCACAAGGTGGTACTGTATAACATGAAATGGTGTGTTATTGAACCACAGAAAAAATACAAGGAATTTGGATGATCTACTGTTTGTAAATATAGGTTATCCACGAAAGTCAGTACCCCGAAACCATCTAAATTGCTTCAAACCGCGCATGAAGGTCCCCATGAACATTTTGTTTGATACAGTACTTTGAAACACAACTAGAGCAACAGGAGAACAAACATAGCGTACACACTCAAATATTAGAAAAAAACTGAAGTTCAAAACAGGCAAAATAAATGTTTTAAGAAATAGATTTGTTTAATGTTTTGCCTGGAATGCATAAATCTTTCACTCCTAGGAAACTTCCAAGCCCAACGTAGTTCTGCATTAAATCTTTGAAATAACAACATATAAGCTGACACCATCACTGGCTGCATAAACATCCCTAGTCTTCAAAAAGCCAAGATAAAGTATAAACTCTAATTCGAGGTTCTTTTAAACTGCTTTATCACAATCTAGTTCATAGATCGTCTCTAAGCTGTTCACAAATAATTATCCATGGTTATAGGGCCTTTGCAACCAGCCAATATCTTTCTCAGCATACAGCCGTTGCTGCCATTTCGGCACTCACAGCTAACAATTCAATAATTCTAGCACTTCCCAACCACCTACTCATTTACAGCTGAGAAGACTGGAACAAGCAGAGTCAAGTATTTTCTTCAAAGATACAACACAGTGCCGTGCCGTGCCTCGAACCCGCAACCCTTCGGTCATGAGCCCGGCGTCCTACCACTAGACTACCGTGCATCCATAAACTCTACCAAGACAGATTCCTTCTAAATTCCTTCACAACTTGGGACTTAGCAGTAGCTGCAATATATCCAATTTGGATCTGTAGAGATGCAAGGTCACAGATAAGGAAATCTTATAGAGGCACAAAAAAACATACAATGTGATCAGTTAACAGGTTCAAAGAAACAAATGTGATAAAACCCACCTTCTGCCACTTTCCTGTCATTCTTGATCTTTAAGTTGAGTCCGGAGGACAGACGTCGGAAGGCTTTGTCCTCGGGGATAAACAGTGTGAAGTGTTTGACATTTTGCAGCGTGTCCATAAGGTTCGCTTTGTACAGCATCTGGGAAAACCGGGTCAGACGCGGATCCCGCAAGATGACATCAGCGATGCTTCCTTTGAAGTCCAGCGGCCGAATCAACTGTTCGAAAACAAAAGACAACTAGATGAATGTTTACTTACTTGAATGATGGTAATTATTCAAACATGATTATTATGCTGTCAACTTTCCCCTTTGGGTGAACCCTCTAATTACAAACCTACCCTGTCGATCACGTGAACGATTCCATTACTGGCCATCTGATTGGGCACCATGATCCGAGCGCAATTAACCGTAGAAACCTGTAACAAAACAATATATTTTGATCAGAGAGTTGTAGTTCTGA
This sequence comes from Mizuhopecten yessoensis, assembly GCF_002113885.1. NCBI lineage: Eukaryota > Metazoa > Mollusca > Bivalvia > Pectinida > Pectinidae > Mizuhopecten > Mizuhopecten yessoensis. The sequence goes on from NW_018408919.1 coordinate 846,930, forward strand.
AGACAAAATCAGACAATGTGATGTATCATTACAGTGCTTTTTGAAGCGAAGAATAGAATAAATTAAATAGGCTTACCTCAAACAACATCATTATAACAAAATCGGACAAAACTAAAATCATAGTTTAAAATCATAGTTGCTTTATAAGTATATTTGGGTAAAATCCATTTTTGCCCAATATTAAATTGGCCTTTCACATTAAATTAATCTGTATAATATAATTATGTTTGTTTACAAATGATCACTGTAATGATAAATTCGCTCTCTGACATTACGGAAGGTGAAAAGGCGAGCATTAAACTGCAGTTACCATTTCCCAGTATACAGTATTTACCACGAAGTCAGGTATCTTTTTAGTTTCTAAGAAACATGTGGTATACAGATAAGTCCTGACATTAATTCCGTAACCTACCCCACTAGGATACTTGTTTATGCGGAGTTTCTTCTCTGCGTAATACAGCGTCGGTATCTCCTCCTGTTTCTTGAAGGTGGTGTAGTTATAGCGACCAGTGACGACGTGATAATGGAGGAGGGACGGTGCGTGATACGTCCAGGGGTGGAGCCTCTGTCTGGTGAATAAATCAACAGCATGTCTCGTAACCGTATAACACCGAAACGTAACAACACACTATAAGTTACAGTCAAACCTGTGTTAAGAGACCACCCTCTGGAAGTCCATAAAGTGATCTCTTATCACAGGTGGTCTCTTCATACAGGTTTAACTCATTCACCCCTGAGATTTCATGATGAACTAGTCCATCCTTTGAGTTGAAAGAGTTCAAATGTGTCTTCAGGGGTGAATGAGTTAATTAACATGAAAACAACAGTAGGTTGTCTCTTGTCATTGGTGGTTCCATAATAGAGGTGGTCCCTCAAGCAGGTTAAGATTGCACAGTACACCATTGATCTTCTGTCTATATCAATTTTTGTGTTTTGTATACCTATTAATTATGAAATGGTCTCTTGCAAGTTTTTATCTAATTATTAGTACTTTGCTTCTGAAATCTTAACAACTTTTAAAAATAATCTTCTGGTAAAAACTTATAAGACAAATAGTACTTCATGCTATGAAACGAAATATTTTGTTGGTAAAATTAGGAAATAAAAATATTGACAAACGGTGAAGACACCAATTATCTTGGGTGAGGAAATTAAACAATGGAGATACCTATCATCGTAGGTGAGGTTTTTAAACGCCGTGTCTACTGGGACAAATACGGTAAAGGCTCCTTGGTAGAGAAGGTTTCCCTCCAGCTCAGTATTGGTCAGCAAATCAGGGAATTTCTGCTGGAGTAGCTGAAGGGTTGTCTTCTTCAAGTTCTTTAGGGGCAACACTGGAAACAGCAGCATACTCAGTTATATTACATATTCAATGTCAAGTCAGTTACCGTATAATAAATGAAATATATTAAGGAACTCCTTTTATCAATAACATTCCATTCCGTTCCAATTCACTCCTCCCCCCACCATCTTGGTGCTTACTGGGTGCACAATTTATGCAAGGATCAATGAACCTATCCTCACGAGTCCCTGTACTATATTAACAGAGGCGTGTATGTTACCACATCCCACCGACTGTGAACTCACGACTCAATGTCCAAGCACTCACTTTGACACTTTACATTTTTTTTTTTTTTAATATAAAGTAGAATTGATTTTATTGAGCGATAGTCAGCCATCCAAAGAGGTACTCATACAAAAATTTGGCAGTTGTAGGCGACAGGGTTTATGTGCTATGCCCCGGACAAAGTGACGTACTGTTTTGACTGACAGATACACAGGTTTAGGAGAATAGCCAAGCCCAACCGCTGTAATTCAGTAGAGCTAGCAGAGACCACTTCGTTTTTGAACAGTTTGTGCTCTGTGGCTCCTTAGGGCCCACTCCTCAGCCCCTAAGGGTCAGCTACATCTTAAATATAGATTCTAATTCCCTCCACTGATTCTGGTTTCTGAGCAGTTGAAAATATCTTTTACAGACGTTCGCACACAAAATGTAATTGCATTAGGTCACAAAATATCTTAATTTGCTAGATTTTGTTTTCACAATTAAATCACTACTCCTACCAGGTATTGTTCATTCTATACATAATATCATTACTGATCATGACTATTTTACAGTCAGTACTTTGTGCCGACTGATGAATTTCCACAGTTCAATATCATCAGACCTCGTTATTCTTAAACACCAAAACTCATGAACTTTCCATTGACAATCAACCCAATTGTCCAACAGAAAAGATTTTATCGTATCTGATTTTTAATTTCAATTTTTACAGAACCCTTTTGATAACAATGTGTGTTAAACAGTTAATGCATAATCGTGTTAGCTGTTTAGCTACTTATATTACCCAACACTTCTACAAAGAATCCATTTAATTATTTTTTCGCATGTGATATGAAATACACTGAATAAATTATATCAAGTTAAACACCTTAGAAGGGATGCAGATGTGTATAGATGAGACTTTTCACATTTTCACAAAATTAAATTAAACCAAGGCTCTTTGATCTTTAGACTTTTAATTTTAATTCATAAATCCTCAAATTGAAATATTGTAAATGTCATTTTTATGCACCACTTAACATAAAGCTGACATAATTTGCTCAGATTGCGTGATCACATTTTTGTGATGCTTACCAGATAGGTCAAAATCTTAAGTGCTACAAGAAAATTAATGGTGCACACAATATAGGGTAAATTTAATGGGTTTTCCATTCAATTTTTAAATAAATATTGCCGATGTTCATCTTCAAAGATAGTGTCTCTTGATGTCACAGGAAATGGATACAAAACGACCGATTTCACCCCAATTTTCTACCAATTTTAACAATAAAGATTGTAACATTAGATCAAAATGACATCCTTTCAATCAAAAATTGTCCCCATCTTTTTTGATACTTATCTAGATTTATACCTCACCAGTTAAATCTGTGCAAACTGTGTTTAAGAACTGCCAGAGAAATTAAATTTTTTTTTTATACTAAGAAATAAATCAAATTGGACGTCCATGGAGAAAGGATAAAGTAGGGACAACCCCGAGTAGACAAAAATTTATCTTTTTTTTTTTAATTCTCTACCATCTTGAAACATCCCTTCCAGTACTTTTCGTCCTTGTCGAACTTTTGCAATCAGCAATTAATTGATACTATACTGAACTAAAGAGTTGAAACTTACCAGCTGGACATCCTTTTTCTCCCTTTACCCTATTGTAACCTGGGCAACACTGGTATCGGATAAACCTGTAACACATAGATAACCAACGGTAACCAAGGAAACAGTGGTACCAGTTTAACCTGTAACACATAGATAACCATTGGTAACCAAGGAAACAGTGGTACCAGATTAACCTGTAACACATAGATAACCATTGGTAACCAAGGAAACAGTGGTACCAGATTAACCTGTAACACATAGATAACCAACGGTAACCAAGGAAACAGTGGTACCAGTTTAACCTGTAACACATAGATACCCATTGGTAACCAAGGAAACAGTGGTACCACTGTATCATACACATATGTAACTCTAAGAGACAGTGATAACCAAGGAAACAGTGGTACCCCTGTACCAGACACATATGTAACACTAAGAGACAGGGGTAACCAAGGAAACAGTGGTACCACTGTACCAGACACATATTTAACACTAAGAGACAGTGGTAACCAAGGAAACAGTGGTACCACTGTATCATACACATATGTAACTCTAAGAGACAGTGATAACCAAGGAAACAGTGGTACCACTGTACCAGACACATATGTAACACTAAGAGACAGTGGTAACCATTGAAACAATGGTATAGGACAAACATGTCACACAAATAGTGGTAACCAAGAAAACAGAGGTACCAGACAAACCGTGACACAGACAGTAATAACCAAGAAATTAGTGGTACCAGACAAATCTGTAATACTAAACAACAGTGGTAACCAAGGAAACAGTGGTACCAGACAATCTGTAATACTAACCAACAGTGGTAACCAAGAAAACAGTGGTACCAGACAAACCTTGACACAGACAGTAATAACCAAGAAATTAGTGGTACCAGACAAATCTGTAATACTAACAAAAAGTGGTAACCAAGGAAACAGTGGTACCAGACAATCTGTAATACTAACAAACAGTGGTAACCATGGAAACAGTGGTACTGGGCAAGCATTAAGTTCACAAATACATGGTGGTAGCCATGGAAAGAGTGGTACCAGACAAACCTTGACACAAACAGTGATAACCAAGGAAATAGTGGTACCAGACAAATCTGTAATACTAACAAACAGTGGTAACCATGGAAACATTGGTACCAGACAATCTCTAATACTAACAAAAAGTGGTAACCATGGAAACAGTGGTATAGGACACACTTGTCACGCAAATAGTGGTTACCATGAAAACAGTGGTACTTGGCAAACCTGTAATGATAACAAACAGTGGTAACCATGGACACTGGTATCAGACAAATCTGTAATAATACAAACAGTGGTAGCCATGGAAACAGTGGTATAGGACACACTTGTCACGCAAATAGTGTTTACCATGAAAACAGTGGTACTTGGCAAACCTGAAATACACAAATACACCAGACAGTGCATGGGGTAACCACCGAAACAGTGGTAACAGACAAAATATCTCCTCAGACTTACAGTCACACTATACTGATACATGTCATGTTTTAATAAGACAATCCTACCTGTATAATACAGGTAGGATTGTCTTATTAAAACATGACAAGTAACAGTTATTTCATCAAAAATGTTGAAAGAAAAACTATGACAAGTTTCCCATAAATCAATTTAAATATCATTTGCCTATTTTAATCCACACTAACTCTAATGAAATACTATCCAGGTCAAGGTGCCTGGTCAATTAAATCTACACTAAAATCATTTGTCTGAAATAAAATGGATACCGTAAACAATCTTCTTTTTGGCAATGACTCTTTTGTACTTAATTGACAATCTCAGCATCTTGTAATGGCAGTTGAGCGCAATATTTCAATGTGTCAGTTTATCTTTATCATTTTGAATGCAGAAGAATCGGATACATGGGGATAAAATATCAGCCGTCCACCTACGATATAGTACAAAGCTGCTGGTGAACTGGTCGTGTCAAAGTGTTATGATGAATGTTGAGTGGTTAACACTGTGGCATGAACTGTAATCATATATGAAATCAAACGAAACCAAGAAAATTGGCCCTAAATAGTTGAGTGGTTGGATTGTCAAGGTCAAAACGCAAAATGAAGGTCACAGACACGTTTATTTGAGGATAAAGAAGCAGAAAGATTTGCAAACATAAGCTTTTATATCATTTTCATTACAATCTATGATATGGTGTTTTAAGGATCCCTGACCCACTGCACTGTGTTTTTTCCTATATACAATAATCTCCCCTTAACGATCCCTGACTCCCTGCACTGTGGTTTTTCCTATATACAATAATCTCCCCTTAACGATCCCTGTTCCACTGCACTGTGGTTTTTCCTATATACAGTAACCTCCCCTTAACGATCCCTGTCCAACTGCACTGTGGTTTTTCCTATATACAGTAACCTCCCCTTAACTATCCCTGTCACACTGCACTGTGGTTTTTCCTATATACAGTAACCTCCCCTTAACGATCCCTGTTCCACTGACTGGTTTTTCCTATATACAGTAGCCTCCCCTTAACGATCCCTGACCCACTGCACTGTGTTTTTTCCTTTATACAATAATCTCCCCTTTAATATCCCTGTCCCACTGCACTAGTTTTTTCCTATATACAGTAACCTTCCCTTAACGATCCCTGTCCCACTGCACTGTTTTTTTCCCTATATACAGTAATCTCCCCTTAACGATCCCTGTGCCACTGCACTGTTTTTTCCCCTATATACAGTAATCTCCCCTTAACGATCCCTGTCCCACTGCACTGTGGTTTTTCCTATATACAGTAACCTCCCCTTATCGATCCCTGTCCCACCGCACTGTTTTTTTCTCTATATACAGTAATCTCCCCTTAACGATCCCTGTCCCACTACACTGTGGTTTTTCCTATATACAATAATCTCCCCTTTACGATCCCTGTCCCACTGCACTGTTTTTTTCTCTATATACAGTAATCTCCCCTTAACGATCCCTGTGCCACTGTACTGTGGTTTTTCCTGTATACAGTAACCTCCCCTTAACGATCCCTGTGCCACTGCACTGTGGTTTTTCCTATATACAATAATCTCCCCTTAACGATCCCTGACCCACTGCACTGTGTTTTTTCCTATATACAGTAATCTCCCCTTAACGATCCCTGACCCACTGCACTGTGGTTTTTCCTGTATACAGTAACCTCCCCTTAACGATCCCTGTCCCACTGTACTGTGTTTTTTCCTATATACAGTAATCTCCCCTTAACGATCCCTGACCCACAGCACTGTGTTTTTTCCTATATACAATAATCTCCCCTTAACGATCCCTGACCCACTGCACTGTGGTTTTTCCTGTATACAGTAACCTCCCCTTAACGATCCCTGTGCCACTGCACTGTGGTTTTTCCTATATACAATAACCTCCCCTTAACGATCCCTGACTCCCTGCACTGTGGTTTTTCCTATATACAATAATCTCCCTTAACGATCCCTGTGCCACTGCACTTTTTTTCCCCCTATATACAGTAATCTCCCCTTAACGATCCCTGTGCCACTGTACTGTGGTTTTTCCTGTATACAGTAACCGCCCCTTAACGATCCCTGACTCCCTGCACTGTGGTTTTCCCTATATACAATAATCTCCCCTTAACGATCCCTGACCCACTGCACTGAGGTTTTTCCTGTATACAGTAACCGCCCCTTAACGATCCCTGACTCCCTGCACTGTGGTTTTTCCTCTATACAATAATCTCCCTTAACGATGCCTGTGCCAGTGCACTGTTTTTTCCCCTATATACAGTAATCTACCCTTAACGATCCCTGTGCCACTGTACTGTGGTTTTTCCTATATACAGTAATCTACCCTTAACGATCCCTGTCCCACTGCACTGTGTTTTTTCCTGTATACAGTAACCGCCCCTTAACGATCCCTGACCCACTGCACTGTGTTTTTTCCTATATACAGTAATCTCCCCTTACCGATCCCTGTCCCACTGCACTGTTTTTTCCCCTATATACAGTAATCTCCCCTTAATTTCCATTTGGATATTACTAGAAAAGTTTGGACAAAACACTTCCAATGACCAGGTAGCTCAATTGGTAAGAGGGATAATATAACAATCTGAAGTACGGGGCTGGAATCACGGTGTAGCCCAACTAAACTGATTATATTTTGGTTATTTCATTTTTATTATTTCTCATAAAAGTCCTGCAAGGTATGGGTTTTTTTTTATCAGAAATGATTTATCAAAACTATAGTCATGCCAAAAAACCCAGTTTCCAACATTTATTGTCAGTTTTTGGCAGAAATCTAACAGAATTATCTTTAACTCAGTATTTCAAATCTTTCCAGAAACAAAATGACTGCAAAACCTTCTCCAGAACTTACGCAAGTATTACTGAGTAAGGAGAGCGTGGAATTGCCGGCATACTCACACCTTTTATAGGTCTAACCCCTCACACCTGTGTCCATAAATAGACGAGAAAAGGATAAGCCCTCAGGATTAGGGTCAAGGGTGGGGTCAAACTGACAGATGGTTCCCCTACCCCAGGAGGAAATACGCCTAGATAGGCAACTGCTAAAAGTGTTGTGGGCTAAAAAAAAAATCTTTGAATCTTCAAATATGTCTAAAATGCTTAAATAATTTTAATTTTTAATAAATTTTGATTGTTTTAAATCCACACATTCTGGTGATTTGTTAAGAATTTTAAAGAAATTATAAACATAAATTTGAAAAAGAAATTTTACAATTTCATGTCCCTAAGCTAACTAGCCTTGACACTGCTAACAACATGTTTTGCTCCTATCACCTTGCACGGCAGATATCGTTATCTAATTAACAAGGGGTAATTAAAGTCAGGACTTATCAGCTTCCCGGGGTGAAGATAGTTCTGTTAACAGTGTTACACTTACACTAAGTTTTTACATTTCCTATCTTCCTAAAAGATTAAATTAGAAATACCAGAACACTCCATTAACTAATTTCTATTTCCCTTAGAAGGAAGATGCAAGCACTGAATACCTTGACATTTTCTAATTTGCATAGTCTCAAAGATTGACCTGGTTGTTTAATAGTAAATCTGGTTAAGGATTATTTCCCACTGCACTGAGATTTTTGTATATACAGAAACATCCCCTTAATTTTGTTTTAGATTTAACGGTAGCACAGCTGGGCCAGGACACTTCTATTGACCAGAAAGCTCAATCGGTATAGTTTAACAATATGGAGTTCAGGGTTCAAATTTCTGTCTAGCCCCACTGACTTTTTACACTCGGAACACTTCTGTTGGTTGTACTTCGTTTACTTTGTCTCTATTATTTTAGATAAAAATTCCACAGGGTATGTGTTCTTTTCAGAATTGATTTATCAAAATTATAGTCAAGCTGGAAAAAACAGTTAGAATGTTTTTATAGTCACAGCGCTTAGCAGTGGTACGGGGATCCGTAAGTTTCTCCCCCTTTTCAGTAGAAGTGCCTACAGAAATAGATACCTACGTTGGTCGGTCGCACACCCTGCGCTGGGGTACCTTGCCCTCGTAGAACCGCTGGCCAGTCCCGAAAACCTCTTTTACCCGGCACATGTTGGGGCTGTAATGACAGAACAACTCATAAATTAGTACGATGTGGTACCACATCAAAACACAACATCCGACACCAAATTATGTAAGATTTCACAGTTACAAATAAATCAAAGATTTACAGCGAACAAATATATTCAAATATTATTGATTTTTTAATCAAACAGAAGCTTAACATCCATAAGATTTCTTTTTTACTTTAGAGACCTTCACCTTGGTGGCACTTGGAAAATCATCACTACATATGTATTTTAACCCGTTCACCCCTAAAGTCACATTTGAACCTTACCAAATAAAAGACTGTGAAAGTCCAATTTAGATATGTAGTGTTGAGTGAGTTAAATGACTTACAGTGAATCAAACTAAACTCATTAATAGGTGAATAGGCCAATAAGTGAATTTGTTGAAAAAAATCTGAGTCAAAGTTCAAAATTGGAACACACAACTAGGTACACCGTAAAATGGTTAAGCTTTATGAAGATAGGTAAAAACTGAGGTGGAAGATTGTTGAAAAAGATTAAATTGTCAAAACAAGGGAGAGGGGGAAGGGGGAGCAAAACTCAAAACTGTCGAATCACACTTCCGAATTAAAAAGCACAACTTTGTGCCATAAAAATAAATCAATTTTCAAGAAGATTTGCCAAAATCTGAATACGGTGATTTCTTGATAAAAAGTGATTATGGACGGAAGGAAAGACAGTGTCATACCCTTAAATGTCCCATCAATAAGATGGTTGTGTAATCACTACTACATTAAAGTACATGTAGAAGATTTACAAAGAAAACAAGGCCCCATATTTTTAAAACTAACAGGAAATGGGTCTAATAAAAGAGCTACATAGTATACAACAATAAATCTTTATTTTATAATAACTTGTTTTTTTGCTTAAATTCTCTACATCAGCACCTGCAACCTTTTCTTAAAACATGAATTTATTAAAAACACTGAAATATATTAGTTCATAATTTATTCAGGCAAAGATGAATGAAATTATTTATCAAACTCCTAAAGGGCTGCTTGCTACACTGAACCTTTTGAACATTTTTCGGGCGTATGAAATTTCATCCTCTTCCATACTGATTAATGAATAGTGGTTTTACGGGATATATTTTAAATACTTCTTTGTAAATATAAATCAAAATTTAATTGCAGCGTAAGTGTTTTGGTCTGCTTAATGTTCTGTAATAATTTATGTATACAGCAATTTTCAGTTTTCAAAATGTTAGCCCGCATAATCAGATACCTGTATATGTAAATTTCCACTCTGTCAATTTAAAAAAAAAAAGTTACTCCGACTCACACACCAGCTTTATTTACAGATTTGTACAAACAGATATCCGATTAACGGTTTCATTAAAGATTGTATGTCTATATACCGCTACAATGACACTGAAATATTAGAGACCATTTTTGAGGGTCTGGATTACACAGGTTTTAAGTTTATAAAGGTATTATTTTAGTAATGGACTATTTTATATAATTTTTTTCAACTTAATTCTAACTATGCCTCCAAATAGATATTTGATGCAAATGAAATGCTGTAATGTACTTTAACATCAATATGTTAACACCCACCTGAATGTATGTCAAAGTTTGTATGTACAATATGTATTGTTAAACCAGCTATCAAAGAGATCTCCCCACGTCTGGTAGACCCCGTCGTGGCCGAGTACCCGTCACCAAGTACATGTATCAACGCCACTGACGGGGACATTATAATCGTGTGACCTCCAGGATGACCTCGAGAATAATCTGATGGCCTCTGTAAGGGGTATGATCAAATACCTGCGGTACCTGTCACCGATAGCAACAACCAAATGGCATGATAGTCTACAGATTATTTTTTCTTTAATTCAAGTTTTCATAATCGTCACTTGAGGTCAGCGATGGCTAATTGGTGTTAGATTAAGGGCCACGACAAACAGGGAACCCGAGAGGCCTGTCGTATCAACCAAATCTATTTCAAAGGGAAACAGGTATATCCATAGAGGTAATTTGGAAAAATATATACCTTTGGACTGTAGGTGGTATCACTCATAGCACCATTAGCTAATAATGGCTGAAAAAAATCCCCTTAATAGAAAAACTTACAATGTAGCAAATATGAAAAAAATAATTCAATTTTAGATTTGCTTTCTTTTCATTTTGTAAGAGGACACACACTAGGAAACTCTATCATGATCTGATATTACTATAGTTCAGACAGTGTTTTTGATTTTGTAAGATAAAGCTGATAACATAGTAATAAAGTCTCCAATTTGAAAAGATTATTTTTCCCCCTTTTTGACTAAAGATGAGATTTAGATAATTGAATATAGACAACAATATAAATGTCAGTTTTTTGTCTGCCCTATTAAAGAAACGAGTCGTATAAGGTATCAAAACCATATTCATGTATACCCACTTCCTGTCTGGAGCAGGGGATTATGGGATAGACACGATCAAGCGTAGGCAGATGACATGAGAGCATAAACTGGGGATGACATCGGACACTTGAATACAGACGAAACCCCAGTCTACCTCAAATGCCATTTTGTGAAAAGTCAACGAGCGCCTGTTGTTGTATAATGCTGCTGTTTTTGCACCTATCTCTTACGAATATCAGTCATATGCAATATCAGACTTCATGTGATAAAGCATATACACGCACAACATATTCTACCTTAATGAGGACAGTTATTGGCCCATAAAATATCGTCGCGAAATAATTTGGTTTTTAAAGCCATATCAGCTCCTCCGGCTACAAACTCTGTAAACCAGGTCAAAATTGTAAATGTGGATTACTTGTCCATATGCATGTGAAAGCAATTGGAATACCTTTTAGTCAGACAGAAATTTCTATGTTTTCATATTAAATATTTTATTTCATAGTATAGATACCAACACAGGACTTTTGTGGTATTTTGTGGACTAAAGCTGGAAAAAAAGACTAACCCTCTTTCAGTATCAAAAGGTGTTTATTCTTCTACAGACCAATAATGCCAAAAGTATAATTGAGGAATCTAAATCTGATCCTTTTCTTTCTTTTTTTTTTCTCTCTCATTATTTCAAATGTTGTAGAACTTGTAAAGTCTTTCCTTTTATAAAGCTTCTGTAACAAAAATACAGGTTTGAAATTCTGCTTTTCCAGAAGGAAAATTGAAATATCTAAATCTTAAATGAGGCACGCACAGTGTATTTTGACCTTTAAAGGTCAGTGTCGCGCACCTTGTAGAGTGACAAGTGCTATGTAACCGGACACCGGAGGGCTTAAATGGAAGAGAGTTGAAATATCTAAATCTTAAATGAATTAAGATTTCATATGAGGTTTTAGGATTTTAGGAAGTCTGAATATTTCAATTTAGTCAGATTCTGCCAAGCTAAAAAAGCAAGAGGCCCAGAGGGCCTGTATCACTCACCTGGATATTTAAGCCATCATTGGAAAATGTTCTCAATAAAAGTAATTTTGCAAATATATTTCCATATCACTGAGGCTCCTTGGCTTATTCAGAAGTTGTTTAAAGATTTTAACATATCTGACACTTGTGACCTTGAAAGTAGGTCAAGATTGTTTATTTGAGGAAAATGTATAGCACTCTGTCCCAGGTACTTACTGGCCCAATAGTATGGCATTAGGTCATCCAGGTCTTAAGAAGTCGTTCCAAGAAAAAGTTGAAGGACAATGAATTAAACACCATACCATAATCTCACTGGCACAGCTAAACACTAAAACTATCGGACTAGCTTCATAACCTACTATTAAAGGATACATCTGGCTATTTATTCTGATGTCAATGAATTTTATAAATAATAGAAAAAAGATAATGACTTGGGATCCATGCAGTGCCCATATTGGATGATATTGTCGTAATCACTTATGAGACCTATATATAGATATATAAATAAACAAACAAATCCAATCTACTTTATATCAATAACACAGACACTATTCTATTATATGATTCCATCTGTAAGTTCATATGAGGAATATCAAAATGTGCATGCGGTTCCTTACCTGCTGTGTAATGTAATCATCACACCTTCCCAGCCACCTAGTCATACACTACAGAATGTACTAAACTCAAGTTTCTTACGTCCTGGCATCACCTTTATACTCTTTCATTTTAAACCTGTGTCTGAACATCCTGGATGTTTAACTGAACTAGAACACTGACAGATCAGCAAGGGCCCCACCAATACGCCTGACCGCCTGACCGTACACTCCACATGGTCTACATGTAACAGTAACAGTAACAGTAACCTTGACTTTATTTTTTTAAAATTAACCTCTACTGTACATAGACTTTTCACTGTTTATCAACGTGCCAAATTTCAAAAAGTCTTTCGGATTTCGAGATAAACTCTTGAAAACAAAAGTGTAGACAGACGGACACCATTATTACTTTAGGGCTCCTGTATCTCCAATACGGGGGGCCTTAATTAAGTTAAAACTGTGATTCAATTTGTGTAGTTGTTGGACTTCCAGCTTGGATTCTACTGAAAACATGGGAATTGTCGGTAGTGCTGACCCATACTGTTCTTACCGAGGAGTTATCTGCCCCTGCCAGTGGCAAACAATAGCATTATCATGGGTAGGAACTACAATTGGCAGCAGGTAAAGAACTAAAGCATGAACACTGGACTTCCATTTTATTTAACTATTTCATTCAGTATGCACACATTCATAAATCAGTACCCCCGAAAGAAAACCATACATGTTGTCAGTGATCTGCAATAATCCCGCAATTAATACAACAGCATCCCGACTGGTTTTCGAACCCACAACCATGAACTCAAACCGAATATATATATCATGCATTCTTACTGTGTCGTCCAAAATTCACTGAAATCAGATAAGTAGTTTAAGACACCTGGGGCCGAGCTGGTTCAACTAAGCTTCAGCAGCTGATTCATTGATTTACTACCATAGTAACTTAAAGTTTTTAAATTGAGATTTTTTGTTCTTATGCAATTTCTTCAAACTGTACAAATCCTTTCTAGGCCCTGTTTTCAAACGACCATTTTGAATCTTATAATACACATAATATTAAATACCTTATGTATATGTAATTCTAGTTAGGATCTTTTTTTAAAGAATGAAATTTCTCCTTGAGGGATTTTCTTTAAAATGACAATAAGCTATTCAGGCTTATAGAAGTGACCATAATTTATGCAACAGTTTATAAAACTTGAGTCTCTGCAAGATCTAATTTTTTCTCCTTCAGTAGTTTTGTTACAAGTATTTAATGGACTCAAGCATGAAAAGAATATAATGTATACCAGGATTTTTTTTACTATAGTTTAACTTTCGCCTTTTACATTCTCTGCAATGAGGGGGAATCTATCATAACGGTAAATATTAGTACACAGTAGAACCCATATACTATTTTCATGTAAAGGGCAAAAGAGCCTGTTTCCAGTAATGTTAATTCTCCATAGGAGCCTGCCCCCGTATAATTTCTTATCTAGCTCAACTACTGTTTTTTTCTTTTCCGAAGAATAATTTTACACCTTTCCGACACCCAGATTTCATAATTTCAGTGAAAATGTATTTTTATAAAGTTGTCAATTTCAGCATCAAAGACATAAGTTCGTAAATAAAAGAAGGTTATCTCGAAATTGTAATTCGCAACATAGTATAAATTTCTTTTGATAAATATTTCCAAAACATCGTGTTTATTCATAAAACATAAAAAAAAAAATTTCTCGGATGAAAATGCACTTGCAGAGACACAATTATGAAGAAAAATGCCATAAAATTGCAATTTTCTCCCGTTATATAGTTTTGGATGCAAATTTCCATCAGAAAATCGGATAGAGCTTTACTTGTTTCATATGTGTACCAAAAATCAGCTAATTCCATGTGGTGGAACGTTCTCATATCGCCGCCTGAATGTGGTTGTAAATTGAAAGAAAAGGGGAAATGAGTAACAACCTTGTCTGAAACCCTATTATATAGCTTATTATATACAAACTTTTATATTGAATATCAGAGCGGATATTTTCATGACAGTTTTATGATGTGTAACGACTAAATAAACAGTATCGATATAAAGATTTACACTGAGGACACCCTGATACATGAATACTGTTCTATCTCAAGTTGTCCTCTTCTGAATTTTCTGATCGTGTGGCCTTGTACATTTATCCGTATCTTCTTGTCTTTGTCTATACGTTTACGGAATCATTGACTCGACGCTAGCTATTCTTGTCTCACTTTCCTTGTTTTATTGTCCCATCTCCAAAGCGTTGTGGCTCTGTCAGGGTTGGGACCCTGACTTGTCTCACTTTCTTTGTGCCTGCCGACCACGCCACATCGAATAGATAGATTATCCATATGAAATACTTTATTTTGTTCTAAGTAATCAATCAATTCTGCGCTTCTTGGAGGTATTGAATGTGATTTATTATATTGTCTTGTTATTTTGTGTAATTAGTTGTTCGTTATTTATCACACATTTTCGCATAATTGTACCAAACTACTAAGTATTAGCTGTTTACAGCAATCATCGGTGGCTTGCTATTTTGTTACTTTATCGACGCTTCATAAACCAATCGTTATTGTTTCAAGATGGAGGGTAAATGTGTTGGAGAAGGGTGTCAAGTATACTTCAAGAAACGTAGTGGCAATAAGAACAGAAGTGCACGCAATGTAAATAGTCCACAATATAAATGGCTCCTAGATACGCTGGTGCAACAAGGATTGATGTCAGCAAAGGAACAAGCACTTATTTGCCAGAAGTGCTACATGAAGTATCTTCGGAACAAAAATCAGCCTGAACCTGAACCCGAGCAGAACCAGGAAATAGAGGAAGAAGACGACTCCCCGTCCCATATCCTGCCGTTGCTGACCCTTCATGATCTTTTGAATGGATCATCTTCACACAAAAAATGCTGTCTCTGTCTTGTTACCTTTGCAAGAAATGGAACAAAATCATCAGTCTTACCAAAACGTGCAAGACATCACCTGATCTATTCACACAAACTGTGGTGTCCCACCTCATCCCGCGTCTGCTCCATTCACCTTATTGGTAACGACTTAGATCCGTCTACAGAGGTTGTCCTTGATGGTAGAGGTTCCTTGGAATCTCAGTTACCATCAAAATCGTCCGAAATCATTAATGACCTCCTAGAGGTGTCGCACGTCCTTTCACAGAACCAGTCTGCGTTTACAATAAGCTTTTCTTCTCTTGATGACTCGGCATGCATGGCCTGGACAGGTTGGTCCAAAGATCAGTTCCTCGAAATCCACTCGCACTGTTCCCCATATCTTTCATCTGGTATATATACCAAGACTACACACGATGCTCTATTACTGTTCTGGGTAAAACTGAAAACCGACATTTCCTGGAGTCAGTGTTCTTCTCTTTTTGGAATTTCCAAGTCAAGTGTGTCCAAAACTTTCCACTCCATAGTACAGGCATTAGACACATCGATAGTCCCACAATTTCTAGGTCCGGATCACTTGACAAGAGAACAGTTGCTCGGGCACAATACTGTCTTTTCAGAAGCATTTTTTGGAGATAAAGCCACTGCCATATTAGATGGCACCTATATTTATATCCAGAAAAGCTCCGACCACAAGCTCCAGAGAATGTCCTACTGTGGCCAGAAGAAGAGAAACTATCTCAAATTCATGAGCATCGCCTTACCAGATGGCTACATTCTGGACACAGTAGGACCATTCACTGGCAGCGAAAATGATGCTACAATTACAAAAAAAGTCATGGACAAGCTAGTTACTTGGCTACAACCAGACGACAACGTTGTCGTTGACCGAGGTTTTAGAGATGTCCTACCAGTTCTCGAAGCCTCTGGCCTCAATGCTAGCATGCCGTCATACCTGAAACCCGGTCAAAGTCAACATTCTGACGTCCAAGCAAATCTTGACAGAACTATCACCAAATCGAGGTGGATTGTGGAATCCTATCATGGTCGTCTGAAACACTGGACGTTCTTCCGAACGCAATTGGTGTCTAACAGCTTTATCAATGTCATCGAGGCTTTGCTTCGAACCGTCACAGCCTGTCTGAATGGTATTAGAGGACCGATCTACCAGAGATCTCCAGAGAGAGATGCCAAAGATAGGCTAATGGCTGAACGTATGAAGGACCGTTTGACAACACCGAATGGTTTAGCTCAGAGAGTCAAGACAGATCCGGATCTATCTAGACGGGCAAGGTCCGAGTTTGTCAAGATGGATGCATCTTCCGTACTGTTTCCCCGTCTCGATCTTGATTACTTGAGAACCATTACGTGTGGAACGTATCAGATATCTCTGGCTCCTGGTTACATCGCCGAACATTTAAGTGATGACGGAGACTATGAGGTGTGGCTTTACCAGCACTCCCCAGACCTTCTCCGATGTCAAATACATTCTCGACACAAAAGCCAAACGAAATATAACGTTTGGATACGGTTCACCGTTTCACCCGATGTTGAGGCCCCAATAAAGGACTACTACTGCCAGTGCCCAGTTGGAGAGAGAACGATGGGAATGTGTGCGCACATCTCCAGTATCTTGTACTACCTTGGGTATTACAGGACGCTGGAAAACCCTCGACCATTACAACCACAGGTAAAGAAATTCCGACAAAACTTGAAATAGTTTTCCATGCGGCAACGGAGTGCATATGTCGAAAGTATGTTTGGGGCTCGATATGAAAGATCCCCGTTACCATGTGACTAACCAAACTTATAAATATAGGTATTATACAATCGCCCGTAGCTATGAACACTCCCGTAAATGCGAAAACCAACCAAAATCATAAGGAACACGTTTTGTTTGTTGTTCTGTCTATTTGTCAGCCAATGTCTTCAACCACGGGGACTTGTGAAGTAGCCATCTTGGATTTTTTTTATGAAAAAGTGTTTCTCTCACTTTTTTTCATATCTGTGTACATATTCTCAACATACCGAGCAAATACTCTCGTTTTTTTGTTAATTATCTAAAGAAAGTCGAAAATCGGCAATTCAACCATAGGCTAATTCAACCCAACATTTGAAAATGTTCCACCACTTACATTTTGATGATTTTTCCTCTCATCAATAGCATATTACGTACTGTTTAATAGGATAAAAATTGGTTTGCATCCAACGCCCATAAAAGGGTGTATTCTCTAAAAAACACAGTTTTTGTGTCTAAAATGTTATCATCGAAAATGGCATTTTTGAGATTGTTTCTTCCATAAAACAGCCAAATGGCGCGATGGAAACATGATTTTTTGTCACAATCATGCCATGAATGTATTCTTTACGGTGACCATCATTTGATTAGATTTTCATTAATATTTTACATAACATGCACATTTTATCAACACTTAGACAGCTTCTGAAAGGTACAACTTTGAGGAGCCATAAAAAACAAACCAAGTGACCTAAATCTTTATACTTTATAGATTTGTGACCACAACGGCATGGGCAATGCACCACCAACAGGAAATTTGAATCAGAGAAGGGGCCGTTTTGGAAACCGGCCCTTTCAACTGGGTAGATATGGGTTTTACCAGTAAAAGACGAATATTTGACAGGGCAAAATTTCCTGGTTATGGTATATTTTTGTACTGTCCATCTCTGATATATGAAACCTTGAATGGTAGATGTTCTTTCATGAACAAAATGTTCAGTATTTCTCAGATATTATCATTCTAATCGTATTCTGGTTCTTGTTCCTGAATGATACAAATAAAAACACAAACAAATTAAAACACTTAATGCTTACTTGTGCATAAAACAGGCGAAACGCTTACTTAAGTTTCTAGCGGGTTTAAACAACTAGTGACCTTCAAGAGCATTGGAGTGCTTTAAAGTCAAAGATCTGTATCACCAAGGTTCTTGAAAACCAAAGTGACCATGCATCGTAAGCTAGAAGTGAGTTTGAGGTGGTCCTCCTTGGATTTTTTCAAGCTTCCTGAGCTCTCTTGCAAGTGACATTTAATTCATGAAACATAAGGAGCAATTTGATTCTATTTAATAAGACCTCAAATGTTTAATGAAATCAATCATCTGTTTAATCAGAGACGCCTATAGCGAGAATCATCAGAAGAAATCCACAAGTTATTGTCGAAACTTGTCCATATTATCTTCAAAGGTCAAGGAAAGTTTATATGAAATCAAAGACATGTTTTTTCATGAGCATTGCCACTACAGAGATATACAGTTTAGATAGAATTTGACCTCTTAGTGACATACATATAACATGAGGTGACCTTACGTGACCTCCGTGTAGAACGCAATAATGCTCAGGTGTCGGGGAGTTAGTACAGTGTCTATGGTTACCAATCTCAGTGAAATGAGAACCAGACTGAGCTCATGTTGTTACTACAAAGCACCGATCCCTCTTACCATTGACTTGAATAATGTTTTGACGGTACAGTAGCCTAACTGTAAAAAACCTAAGCATCATAATCCTGAAATATGTTTTTGTCAAATTTCAATATTTAATCTGTTGAAAAATGTCAACCATATCGATTTCAGTATTTTAAACATTACCTAGTTTTTTAATACAGCTAAACCTGTGTAATCTGACCCCTGAGTATTCCAATATCCTGTATATTTCAATAATGAAGGAACCACATTTCTTATGAAAACTACAAATAACTTTATATTTAGACATCTTGTTTAATGTGATTTGTCCCACAGGGTGTTGTTTTAGACAGGTTAATTTGACCAATATGTGGTGTCCCACAAGGTGTCAGATAAGACAGGCTTATTTGATCAATACATTTATGTTGTGTCCCAGAGTGTCATATTAGACAGGTTAATTTAATCAATATGATGTGTCCCACAGGGTGTCATATTAGACAGGTTTATTTAATGAATATGATGTGTCCCACAGGGTGTCGTATTAGACAGGTTAATTTAATCAATGTGTCCCACAGGGTGTCAAATTAGACAGGTTAATCTAATCAATATGATGTGTCCCACAGGGTGTCATATTAGACAGGTTAATTTAATCAATATGATGTGTCCCACAGGGTGTCGTATTAGACAGGTTAATTTAATCAATACGATGTGTCCCACAGGGTGTCGTATTAGACAAGTTGATCTGACAAATATGTTGTGTTCTGATTAGGTTCCACAAATTGTCAGGAGTATTCATGTGTGATATCTAGTGATGAAATTAACAGAAGAGAACATTGTGCTGTGACAGGTGATATTTGATTACACTGTGCTTTGTTCTTTGATAATGTTTACTAGATATCTACTCACCCTTTGGAGGTAGTACCAGGGTCGCGCTGGTAGTTCTTAAACCTGCGTGGACGGTACCCTCTCATCCTGGCCATGTACTTTTTACGGTAGGTTTGGTAGTAAGGGTTGAAGTAGTAGTAACTCTGGCCACAGGACACTTCTTCCTCCCATAGTAGAATGGTCAGGAGTAACACCAGCAGGTGAAACACTCTCATCCTGTAATAGAATCATACAGGTAAGTCATACAAGTGTAACACTCTCATCATGTAATGAAATCATACAGGTAAGTCATACAGGTGTAACACTCTCATCATGTAATGTTATCATACAGGTGAAACACTCTCAACCTGTAATGTAATCATACCGGTAAGTCATACAAGTGTATAACACTCTCAACCTGTAATAGAATCATACAGGTCAGTCATACAGGTGTAACACTCTCATCCTGTAATGTAATCATACAGATAAGTCATACAAGTGTATAACACTCTCAACCTGTAATAGAATCATACAGGTCAGTCATACAGGTGCAACACTCTCATCATGCAATGTAATCATACAGCTAATTCATACAAGTGTAACACTCTCATCCTGTAATGTAATCATACAGATAAGTCATACAGGTGTTACACTCTCATCCTGTAATTATATCATACAGGTGTAACACTTTCATCCTGTAATTATATCATACAGGTAAGTCATACAAGTGTAACACTCTTATCATGTTATGTAATAGCATACAGGTAAGTCATACAGGTATTACACTTTCATCATTTAATGTAATCATAAAGGTAAGCCATACAGGTTTAACACTAATCCTGTAAGTATATCATACATGTAAATCATACAGGTGTTACACTCTCATCCTGTAATTATATCATACAGGTAAGTCATACAAGTGTAACACTCTTATCATGTAATGTAATATCATACAGGTAAGTCATATAGGTATTACACTTTCATCATGTAATGTAATTATAAAGGTAAGTCATACAGGTGTAACAATCTCATCCTGTAATGTTATCATACAGGTCAGTCATACAGGTGTAACACTCTCATCCTGTAATGTTATCATAAAGGTAAGCCATACAGGTTTAACACTAATCCTGTAATTATATCATACATGTAAGTCATACAGGTATAACACTCTCATCCTGTAATTATACCATACAGGTAAGTCATACAGGTGTAACACTCTCAACCTGTAAGTATATCAAACAGGTAAGTCATACAGGTGTAACACTCTCATCTTGTAATTACATCATACAGGTGTAACACTCTCATCCTGTAATGTAATCATACAGGTCAGTCATACAAGTGGCACACTCTCATCATGCAATGTAATCATACAGGTAAGTCATACAGGTGTAACACTCTCAACCTGTAATGTAATCATACAGGTTAGTCATGGAGGTATAACACTCTCATCATGTTATGTAATCATACAGGTCAGTCATACAGGTATACCACTCTCATCCTGTAATTGTATCATACACGTAAGCCATACAGGTTTAACACTCTCATCTTGTAATTACATCATACAGGTGTAACACTCTCATCCTGTAATCATATCATACATGTAAGTCATACAGGTGTTAAACTTTCATCTTCTTATGTAATCATACAGGTCAGTCATACAGGTGTAGCACTCTCATCCTGTAATGTTATCATACAGGTAAGTCATACAAGTGTAACACTCTCATCTCGTAATTACATTATACAGGTGTGACACTTTCATCCTGTAATTATATCATACAGGTAAGTCATACAGGTATAACACTCTCATCCTATAATGGAATCATACAGGTAAGTCATACAGGTGTAACACTCTCATCCTGTCATTTCTGTATAATGTACCTGTATGCTTAACTTGTAATTACAGGTAATTTATAAATGTGTAATAACACAATCCTTTAATTTTATATAAGTCATACAGGTACCTGTACATCCTACATGTAAGTCATACAGGTGTTACATCCTCATCCTGTCCATACAGGTGTTACATCCTCATCCTGTCCATACAGGTGTTACATCCTCATCCTGTCCATACAGGTGTTACAAATTATTCTGTCATAACTGGCGCAACAGGTGTAACAATTTTCTTTAACACAAAAACTTTTTGTTTTACTTGTGTGCAAAAATATAATGTTGCTTCCTTAATTTCAAACTTCCTTGGCACAGTTTATATATCTCTGCCTAAAGATTTTGGCTGATGTTAAAATGTAAAGTGCTTGCCATATTTACCTGTTAACCCTAATAGGACCATTAATATCAATCACAGAATTCTCAAAGCCCACTTCACTAGTACTATAATGCTGCCTCCTTGTAGAGCAGAACAGATATAACACTTCCCCTTTAGAATTGTACAGCTACAAATGCCAAAACCTTTTGTTTGTAGATAATTCGGAGCAATCAAATGATGGCATTTGAAAAGCCATCAATTAAAATGGTGGAAAAGTTCTCCACCTTAAAATTTTGGATATTGAAACGAATGTTAACATCTGTAAGGATATTTCTGTTGAGGGGAGCGATAACATTACTGTCACCACGACAAACTGATAATGACCTTGTGTTATGACTATAGGGTTGTCCTGACGTTAACCCAATGCAGTTCATCACAGCTTCTAAATGTTGTGTTGCCAGGGCGTTTTACGACTGTATGGGGAAAGGCTCATAATGTAAATTGGGAAAAATCATTGACATTTTGTCTGTCAATTGGGAAAATTAATTGAGGTAACTGCTTGGTATTTCAGTGTATAAATGCAAACATGCAACACTCAGGTTTACCACTTGTTACTCTTTAATCATATTCAAAGAGCCATTTTCATGGCTTTCTTAAGATCATTTCATTCCAAAACATCCTCTTAAAGACTAAAATGATATCATTTATCAAAAATTATTTCATTTCAGATGCTAGATGTTGCATTGTCTTACTGAGAAATTAAAAAAGAAAATGAGGGAAATTTTGGAGAAAAAACCCATCAGGAATTTCGGCCCCCAAAGGCCCAAGAAAAAGCCCTGGTTGCCACTAATATTGTTCACTTCTGTCTGTGTTTTGTTAAGGGCTTTATATTCTCATCTTAATGTAATTATCACATCATTTTGACTTGAATTGGTAGGACTATAGACTAGGCAATATTAACCTTGATTATCTTTTAATAAGTCATACCACTAGAGGAAAAAGTTCATTAATTAATTATAATATATAAAACTTCAATATTATAGTTAAGAAGCTTTGAGTATACAAGGTTTCACTGAAATGCTACTCTTTTGCAGGTTAACTTCCCAGCATACTGATACCAATTCATGTACCTGGGTAGACAAAAGCAGTAATATGAATATTCTACAAAGAGCCATGCTGCCTATCACTAAAATCTCCATTTATAGACTAGTTTATGACAGAGCAGGCTATTGTTTCTGTTATGTGTTGAACTGATCTTTGACAAAGTTTTGAAAATTTATGTCTGCCTCGTCGAAAAAGGATGTTGAAAAGTTGAGTTTTTTTGTCAGGAAGTATAAAACAATCTCAAAAAGTTTGAATTCTAACTTTCTATGTTATAAATCAAGCTACTTTATATTTAGATTTCATTTTATTCCATATTTACTAAAAACAATTTTGCATCTCCATCGGTAAAAACTTTCCTTTGACAATCTTTTATTTAGTGACATTAACCTTTGGTCTTCATGCAGCCTCTACATCTTAATTGGTTTTTCCTTTTGTATTGATTAATATAAGATATGTAAAAAGATTGGAGATGATCAATTCATAATTCTGCGTTTCAAAAATTTCGACAATTTACATGTATTAACAAAGTGAAAAATTTCAAAAACTTGAACCAAGTGAACCACATGACTGGTGACCTTGACCTTTTGACCCCTAATACTCGCCTGCCTATTCCTAAAGTCTGGGTTAAATATCTGTTTAAAAAGCAGGTTGGATAATGTTTCCTTGATGAATTTTAGAGATTGAGGAAAAAAAAATTCAAATGTTTCACTTTGTTAAAGATGCATGGACAGATGAAACAAATATTTTATGCCAGGGTACCATGACGCAGGAATTGATCGTATTACATCAGAATTGATTTAAGTTTTGATGTCGTACCTGCTTCTAACAGAACTAATTCAATTCTTACCTTATCTCTAACCCCGATAAACTATCAGATCATGGTACATCAAGTTTATCAGGGATTTCACTCCTGTACAAGTAATGAAGCGGTCTGCCTTAAAATATCAAAACTAAATTATAAGCATGTTTAGCTTCACGAAAATTTGATATAAAAATTCTCATCACAGATTTATCAAAAGAATTCTTTTTACTTTAAACCACAAGTTTTGTGCTTAAAAATCATCATAGAAACAAAACGTTATTTGAATGTATATATACTTAATAATTCAAAAGCAAGTTTTAAAATATGAAGTAGTGGTTTACAGTATTAACCTAACAAAGCTAGAGTGATTGAATCTAGATATTAATTTCTATAAGCAGATAAGGATTTATTTGAAAGCATGTATATATTGCTTTAAATATGCTTGGTTTGACTAACTAAATTATTCAAATCAAATATCTTTAACATCTCAGAAAGTCCTTGATAACCTGCAAAATATGAAGTCTGAAGAATGGGGATTCCATCTTGTATTGCGTCCCTTAGCCTGTGGTCCCGGGCCTCAAATCTGACAGGTATAGCCAGATTTATATCTAATAGGTGATCACCTTATGACCAACAGTTACAGAACTTGTTTCTCATTACAAAAGTTGAAAAAGAAAATTATTAAAAAATACTCTTGAGGTACAACAAGCAAATAAAACTCACAATGATCATAAACTTTAGGGATTTTTTTCTCTCTGAACAGACTTCAATAATCACTAATAAAACAGTTTTTGTCTGACAGGTGGTTACCTTTTGACCAACAGTTGCAGATCTTGTTTCTCATATTTCAAAAATTGTTAAGAAAAAACAAACCACTTTTATTCTTTATAACCATCTAATATCTGTCACAATGATAAAGGTTTTTTTTTTTCATCTTTGAACAGTGTTGAAGGTTTGTTTCCTGAGCCATTATCTCTAATTCAACTGTTAATCAGATGATAACATAAACTAAACTACATATACATAGACAGAAATGTTGTTTATGTAAAAACATGATATTAACCATACCATGATATTAAGCAGTGTTATATTAAGTGGAATCTACTCTTACTGAAATCCTATTGATAATCTGGTTTAGCTAAATGATGAAATTCCCTTTAGAAAATTGAAATAAATTTTTTCTATTTACAACTGCTATAAATTCAGGTATCCTGATAAAAGTTCTTTAAATTACGTGATCTCAACAGTAACCCTTATTTTCTTCAAGGCTCACAAAGAGGCTGTCTGACAGTAGACTGCATGGTCCAGGTTTAGTACATTGCGGATGGCACAGACTCATGGCTTTTTCCATACATAGATATAAGATTTTTTCATGATTAAACTTTTAACTTACTTAACTCATTCACCCCTGAAGACACATTTGAACTCTTCCAATGCAAATGTTGGAATAGTTCAATCTGAAATTTCAGGGGTGAATGAGTTAATAATGCTTATCAGTGAGGTAGGCAACTACTCGAACATTCACAGACAACTGTACTGGGCTGCTTAATATTGATAACACCTGACTAGCAACACATCTTTATGTATCTTTAGTCTCCTTGACGGGTAAAAAATGGATAAAGAAATTTGTATGCATCATTAGGAACAGCTTCTTTGATGTTGACCGATTAATTACAGTATGTAACGCTTTCTCGTAGGATCTTCTAAGTTTTGTACTATGCAAGAACAGTGTAGAGATTATACAATTTACAGATAATCCCAAAAAAAATTGTTATACACATTTTTGCTTATCCAACAGTTTTAAAGTACAATTACAATAATTACTGCCTGTCTGTGAGATAAACCTTTTCATTAAATTGTTTCAGGTTAGGCACAGCTATAAGATATCCAGATAATATGTCAATTTTCTGTATAAAAAAAAAAAAAAAAAAAAAAAAAAAAAAAAAAAAAAAAAAAAAAAAAATCTTCGCTATCTTCAAAAAGATTCTCAAGTAAAACTTTGAGAAATTTCTTCCCTAGCTAACCTGAAAATGAAAGCGATAGGCAAACATCCCAAAGTTCTTGTCGTATATAAAAATATATATATTTAGATGAATCAACATTTTGCATATGAATTCACAATGGTATTGGTTTTGAAGTATTTGAAATCATCTTTTGCACAACTCAAAGGTCACTGTCAACATTACAGCAAAGCATTGATCATGCATTACAATAAGGTAATTTTCAAGGTCACTCCAATTAAATAGTCGTGTTTATTACAAAAAGCTCATTTTAAGTTCACAGCAAATAATATTGCACAAAGATCACTTAAAAGGTCAAAGTAGTAACTGTCTGTTCAAATAAAGGTCATTATCAAGGTCAACGCAAATTATTTGGAACATAGATCATTGTCAAGGTCTCAGCAGTGACTGTCTGTTCATTAAAGGTCATTTTCAAGGTCACAGTAGTAACTGTCTGTTCATTAAAGGTCATTTTCAAGGTCACAGTAGTAATTATTCCCCGACTCTCTATTCTGTTGCACTCTTACTGTTGCATGCGCGACAATCATGCGCAGACAATTTCCCCGTCGACGGCACCACTCAAGCGTCTTTTTGATACAGATTTGTTTGTTGTCGTCTGGTGAAAATGGCGAATAACGGCAGATTAGAGAATGTTTCCATACAGTCATTCATCCTAACTCGCATAATTCAGGACGTTACTTAAATAAACAAGAGGCCCATGGGCCTTAACGGTCACCTGATATATTTATACAGAGAGTTGATTTCATTTTTAACATGAATAGATGTTACCTAATACTGATAATGCTAACCCAAATTGAATTACTTCCAATGGAAATTAAACAAATGTTGGTCCAAAATGTGATTTCCCTATATAAACTATAGTAAAGTTTACCCCCTCCCCAGGGGAAAACGTGAGACCCAAGGGTCAAGAAATTCAGAATTTCGGTAAAGCACCTTAAGACCCTTCCATCTATGAAGAGTATTTGATTCTACCATATCTGGGTCTTGAAAAGAAGATTTTTGAAATTTTAGTCAATTCGACCCTTTTTGGCCCCGCCCCTCAGGCCCCTGGGGGCGTTGGACTAAACCGGCAACCATTTTTGTTGACCTTTGTCCATGGAAGGTCCCTGCAAAATTTCATTGAAATTGGTTCAGGGGTTTTGGAGAGGAAGTCAAAAATGTAAATTGTTTACGGACGCACGACGGACGACGGACGACGACGGACAAAAGGCGATCGCAATAGGTCACTTGAGACTTTGTCTCAGGTGACCTAAAAATCAGGTAATAAATCATTTGTTTCATTGGTACTGGGGGAACAGTAAAATCCTTGACCCTCGGTAGCAGGGAAGACCTAAGGAACTGTTGCCCTCAGGTCAATGATTTGACTGTTCCCCCAGTACCAATGAAACAATTGACTATACTGTCTGTTCAAACAAATATCATTGTCAAGGTCACAATAGGGACTGTCTGTTCATTTAAGGTCATTTGCAAGGTCACAGTAGTAACTGTCTGTTCATTAAAGGTCATTTTTAAGGTCACAGCAGTGACTGTCTGTTCAAACAAAGGTCATTGTCAAGGTGACAGCAAATCATATGACAAAGGTCATTGTCAAGGTCATAACAAATCATGACACAAAGATCACTGTCAAGGTCACAGTAGTGACCATCTGTTCAAACAAAGATCATTGTCAAGGTCACTAAATTGACTTCTTGTACAAAGTCAGCTTGAAGATGTCATGTGTCAAGCATGAGTTTAGATATGATGTAACTGATTTTTGGTAAATTCTTTCCAACAAACTCACAATAAAAAATATTCCAGAAAGTAAACCCTAAATTAATGGCTTTGTCTGGTATTGTATAAACTGCTTGTGTTCACATTGACCACACAAGTTTCATGAGGTGGTATCTGTATTGAAGCATTCAGAAACCCCAACATACATACCAGTCAGCACACAATTTCCTCCATTTCCAATTTAAATATTTTTTTCCTAATTGAAATAATTTTCAACACCTGAAATATCTCTGTGAATGTTACATTAAAAAGACATTTGGACATTTGAAAGGCTCATGTAAAAATTTGTTTCAAGTAACTAAAATATCAAAGAATTTTAGCCTCCAGGCAGACATTTGGTATCAAAAATGAACAAAAGGCTATAATTTCACTGTAAACACTCAGTTAAAAATCAACAACCTGAAACTTTTATTTATATGGAAGGAATAATAGCATTAAGTTTTATCGATGTATTTTCAGAGCAGGGGAGTAAAAAACAAGGAAAAGTTAACGGATGGATAAAATAAACAAGCGAGTCATGGTTTACCAGAATAATGACATGCCATCAGCCCAGAATATACCAAAACATTCTCATGTAAAATCACCTGGCATGTTTGTTTCTAAAAAAGTTTTTTTGAAAAAATGGGACATGAGTTCTGGATTTTTTTTTATTTTTTTCTTCTAAATTTCAGGGAACTACCTTTGAGGCTAGCAAGTAAGACTGGAATGAATGGTAGCTACTATTGCATTACCTGCAAAGAAGCCTCTGATAGTTTTAATTGCTGTGACACATACACATGTAGGCCCCCCAAACTGTGATACATTGTACATATCTCACTTGTACCTCTAGATTATAGCATCGTACACAAGTTACCTGTCATGTCAAAAAATCGTCTGTCACTAACGACCCTCACACCTGTCCGGTAGGTACACCCGATACAGTTTGGGGGAACCTAACTTCTGTTCAGTACAATACAGCAGCTTGCCTCCTTTTGATTCAGAATCTTGTCAACATCATGCTTCACTTGCTAAACAGCTAGCATTAATGTCTCGGTTTACTCCCGGATAATGGTCTAGCTCATCCCCGAAATACCATCAGACTAACACCCATTGCTACTCCATTCAAGCAAGAGCCTAATGGAAATAGATCTCGCTGCCTCTCGTCTATTAAAAAAAATGTGCCATTTTATCACGATGAAATCCTGTCTTCAAAATGCTTCTTGTAAAACTTTTAATCAACAGCTAGAATCAATTACAACATTTTCAAACGTCATAAATCACGTTGGGTCTCTACAGGAAAAATAGAAGGTGTTGCAACT
The DNA here is from genome assembly GCF_002113885.1 of Mizuhopecten yessoensis. NCBI lineage: Eukaryota > Metazoa > Mollusca > Bivalvia > Pectinida > Pectinidae > Mizuhopecten > Mizuhopecten yessoensis. Next base: position 875,970 of record NW_018408919.1, read on the forward strand.
TGTGTGAAGTGAATACAGTCAGACTTCAACGTTTCTAATCTTGTAGGAAGATCTGGAAAAATTTGAAACATTGGAACTTCGACTCACGAATATTGAACATCAAGATCCTTTAAATATGACGGAATGTGTTTTTTTATATATGTGAAGAAACACAGGCTAAGACATTTAATTTTTTAAATGTAAATATTGGATTTCCTATCAAATTCAACATTTCTTTTTTAATAAAATTTCCGAAGCCTGTACAAAATAAACACAGGACGTTTAATGGTCTAGTACAGGTGAATAGTTCACATTGATCATTAGTTGTAATTTTCAATGTTTTCATAATGAATCAGCCAGTTGATCATATTTCAAAACAGCGTGCAATTCTACTCATAAAAGTTTGATTCAGGAAAAAAAATATTAGTTGTGTCATATAAGTAAAAGTTTTGAAATTTGCTGTAAAGTTCGACACATAGAGAAACTTGAAACTTCAAAGACTGATTTATGGAAGTTTTTGACTGTCTATGGGAAAGGGTATATATACTAGTTTCTTTTGAAACAACAATCCTAGATGATGAATGTCCTTTTCCAATAGGTTGTCAACTGACATGACAAATTATGACAGGCGCTTATTCAGACACACACACACCAATGACTTGACCATACTACGTCAAACTGCTTCAAAACACTTCTCCAACAAGGCTATCTTTCATTTTCATTTTAGAAGTGACTTTTCCCATGATGCTTCATAGTTTTTGACATTCATTTTAATCAAATATTGTTAAACTATGCAACTCATCTGTGGAGATCATCGTAAATATGACTTTATATGCTGTGAATGCATAAAACCACAGACATTCTTTGTAAATTCTGATACCTGTGTGGTCAAACAATCTATCTAAAGTTATGATACCTGTGTGGTCAAACAATCTATCTAAAGTTATGATACCTGTGTGGTCAAACAATCTATCTAAAGTTATG